>NW_024704749.1:944383-1110471 GCF_018977255.1 Callorhinchus milii | reverse complement strand
TCAGATATAATTAACAGACAATATTATCATTAGTTAGAGATGTTAGGGCTGACCTATTTATATAAGAACATACAGAACCAGAAAACCGAATGATTAGCCACAATGTAAAACTAAAAACCATACACTCTCATATTGCTCAATGATTAACTAAACAGAAGATTTTACTTTGTATATTATTTAGCTATATTAAAAACAAATCAACCCTATTAAGGTCAGTTTAACAAAATAGGAATGAACCAGCAGCAATAACAAACAAATCAGTTATTGAATGAAACCTACCTTTAGTGCTAATAGCAGCAAGAATGTTTCAACACTGTAAAAGCCTCGGTCCACAAAATCTCCCATGAACAAGTAGTTAGTTTCGGGAATATCTCCTCCAACCTGCAATACATAGATTTAAAAATGACAATATTTCCACTGTGCTTTTAATAAATACTGTAATGTCCAACAATGAGAAAGGTCAGAAAAACTGACAATGCATTAATTGGAGTTTCAAATTTGAAAACAAGCAAACAGCTGCTGAAAAATTAACTTTGGGGAAAAATTTGTCAGCTTTTCTTAGAAACTTCCCCATTGCACCACACCCTTCCTGCTGACTAATTCGCAACAGCACTGACAAGAACAACACAATTACATTTGTATAGCGTCTTTCATGTCGGGAGGATGTCAAGGATAATAGCCTTGGGTGCAGCTCATCAAACCCCCCACAAGTGTCAATCACAGTAAAAGCATTCCCATGTAAAGATGTATTCAGTTAAGCCCCCACCTTACCAGACTCCAGGTAATCCAGAATTTGTGCCAGACTGGGTCCAAAACCAAAATACAAAATAATTCCACCAACCCAACTCTGCTAGCTCAGGTGTCCGGTTTAAACAGCTTCCACTGCATTTGCAATGTTTGACAGAATAGAAATGTTTGAGACAAAAGTGGAACTCAAGTTTCTTGGTGGCAGATTTAGCGAATGGATTCTTTAATAATGGATTCGTACAATTGGTTGGAGTACAATTTTGGAGTTTCAGTGATCACACGCTTTCATTGCTACACAATTACAAATGTAGTTCAGGACGCCTCAAACTCCATTTCAGTGAACTTACTTTAAACAGCTCTTTGAGGTCATAGAATTGTCCATGGATGTCCCCACATACCTATATACAGAAAGCGCAATACATAAACAATTACTTAAGAGATGCAATATCTTTGCCCTTTATTCCCCCCACCCTTCTCCTGAAGGTGTTAACCCCCATAACTAGATATTCTTCACTTGGAAGCATGTTGACAGACTATTGGAACAAAAAGGGTATTCATAGCTAAACCCAGAACCCTTCTCTCAACATACATGCTCTGGAAACCCTTCTTCAAAACTTTTGACCATTTCCCACTCCCGAGCTCAGCTCAGGGAAAATACACAAATTGTAACAATCCAAATTAAGATTAATCTTAAAACCGTTCCTTTGTTATCTCCCACTTAGACCTTTCAAATGCCATCTTCACTGGTCTCCTGAGTTCCACCATCCTCAAGCTTCAACTTATTCAACACTCTGCATTTGCACCAAACTCAGCCTGCCCATCATCCCAGTTCTCACAAGCTCCACCATCTCCCTGTAGATGGATTTCAAGGGGCTTCCATTCACACCCTAGCACCTCCTTACCTCTCTAATTTCTACCCCTGAGTATTAGCAGAATTAACATATCTAGTGTAATGCAGAACTGTCACGTTGAGAGCCATGTAAAAATAGACAAGACAAACTGGAGTTGGTTGTGTATAAATAAGACATTTAGTAATAAACATCTCTACTCGGACCTTATTTGGCATAATCATGCCAAGTGACATGTCCATAGTGTTTAATGCAGAGACATTTGAGTTGAGGTGTCAAGCTGTCTCAGTTGTAGTCCTCTTGCCTCTTGAGACATGTTGTTAGACTTTGGGGTCATGCTATAGGCTGACACTCCAATGTAGGTGAGTAATTGAAACCAAGGTCCTGTCTGCCTGTTCAGGATGGATGTTAAAGAAACCCACGGTGCTATATGAAAAGATGGGAGTTTCTCCTGGTGGCTTTTCAGAGCCTTGGGATGACCTCTCGATGTGAAACATATTAAATAAAAGCAATTTGTTGTTTTTTTTTATCAGTTGGATGTTTGACACATGCAGAAACCAATCACCATGCTTTAGAGCGTCCAAACAAAACCGAGTTCCATCCCGCGTGGACTTGGAAATTCCCAAGATCATAGGAATGGGATACAAAAAATTTCCATGGAGGGATGCATCTTGCTAATTCAATTGTGGAAAGTATTAGACATAGGCTGGTAAGAGCCAAGGCTTGTGGGCCTCTGAGTGTGAGATGGGGGTACTGCTTGAGTTTAATCAGCTAATACCACATAGCTTGCCTTTGGAATCGCTGTCTGGTTTGTCCAGCTAGGACCCATTAGGTTTGCAGGGTTAATAGAAGCTGGGTGTGAAGAACCCCTGCCTCAGGTTACTGGTCTGCCCCTCTAAATCCTTCTAATGAGCCAGACTGGCTGGGTTGTCATCAGCAATGGCTTGGCATACTGCCTGGAGCTGGGCTGCTAAGACCACAACAGAGAACTGACTGCAAGCTGACAATTTGTTGCCAAACCTGTCACCTTGGAACCAGTTCAGCTCTAGAGATCACACTCATTCACTTCATTGTTGCTTTTTCATTATGGTTATTCATTAGGCTGCTGTCATCACCTACTAATATACCAGACATTATTATAATAATACTTGCATTTGATACAGCGCCTTACCTGTCGGCCTGCCCAACTCCTCCCTCCACAGGCCGCAGTTCATCCAGAACTTTACAGCCCATGGACTCTCCCGCACCAGGCTCCGCGACTATCACCTCCATCCTCGCCCGACTCCGCTGGCTTCCCATCACACAGAGGATACAGTTCAAGATCCTGATCCTCACCTTCAAATCCCTCAGTGGCCTTGCTCCCCCCTACCAATCTACCTGCTCCCTCTGCTCAGCGGCCTCCGGCCTGCTTCGTGTCTCCTGCCTCGCCCTCCTCAACATTGTTGGGCGGGCCTTCTGATGCTCTGCCCCTACCCTCTGGAACCACCCAGCAGTCCCTCCGCCTCGCTCCTCCCTTACCTTCTTCGAGACCCGTCTCAAGGCCCTCCTCTTCGACCGTGCCTTTGATCACCCTCCTTCCACCCCTGCCCTCCCCAATCCTTACCCCCAGCTCGGGTCAGAAACATTGATTGTCCAGCCCCTTGTGACGACCTTTCGATGTGAAAGCCGCTATACAAATGTAATTTTGTTGTTGTCATGTTCCCTCAAAATGCTTCACAGCATATACTGTAAAGTGAATTGGACCGTATATTTTGTGGGTGAAGCATGGCAGCCAATCACACACAGCAATGTTGCACAAACATCCATGGAGTGAGGGACCAATTTTATTTGGGGGATTGTTGACGAGGACACCGGGAGAAATTCACAAGCGAGAGACCTTGGTTCGATTCCCACCAGGCCGAAATCTTGGACAAGTTTACTTATTCCACACGCCTGATAGTAATCCCTCAAGAAAAAAAACAATAATAAATTGATCGCTTCAATCCACGACTGTTTGTGAGACGCTGCTGTGTGCAATTGTCTGCCGCGTTTTGGCCCACAAATGTACACGTTACAGTATAGTCTGTGAAGCGCTTCGCTTTGAGACGTCTAGAAGCGCTATATCAAATGCGAGTATTTTTATTATAGGTGGGTGGTCTCAGGAGGCTGAAATCCAATAGATCTTTCATCCTTCTTCTGCCCTTACTGACAGATTAACTATCTCTCGGTGTACTTAGAGAAACGAGAGAGATTTGTGAAGCAATGATGGTTAAGATGGAGTCAGTGAACACTGGGGATGTTCCAATATACTGGAAACAAGTAAATGTGGTTCTGATATTAAAGAAAAGTGACTAAACTGGGGAGAATGCCTGATCCTATTTTTTTTTTAAATAGTGGAGTCAATCAGGAGAACTTGTATAATCAAATAAAAGCAAAGAATAATAATAACCTGCATTTATATAGTGCACTTCACAAGCATGAGGTCGAACTCAGAGCAAGGGAGAAGGGGCAGGTGTCCGTAAGCGTGGTGGGAGAGAGATTTTTAACAATAATCCTTGCAATATAGCACCTTATCATGTCTTCAGGATGTCTCAAAGCGCTTCACAGAATATAGTGGATCTAAGTGAATTGACTATCTTTTGTGGGTGAAATGCGGCAGCCAATTGTGCACAGCAGTGTCCCACAAACAGTTGTGGATTGAGTGACCAAATTATTATATTTTATTTATTATTTTAGGTGGGGGCAGATAGAGGGGGGCAGGACAGAAGGTAGATTAAGGGTGTTCCAGAGTTTATGGTTATACTAGTTGAAGATTCAGCTTTCAGCTGAGTGGGGATAGGAGAAAGTCATAAAGTCATAGGTGGTTTTAGTGCTCGAGGAGATTTTTTGGTAAGGGTAAGGTCCAAGAAATCTGTCCATTGGGAATCAGAGGAGTCTGGCAAGGACTAGGGTGGGCGAGGACGCAGGGAGTAAACTTTTAGATCAGTTTTAGTTTATAGGACTAGGGAGTGAGGGATATGTTGGAAAAGTGTGAATGAGGGTTTCCTAGAATTGAGGGTAGATGCAGAGACAGAGACTTGAATGTCATCTGTATACATATGTAAATGAATCTCATGCTTGCAGATATTATAATATAATAATCCTTACATTTGGCATCATGCCTTCACGTCGGGAGAATGTCTTAAAGTTCTTCACAGGATTCACTGTAAAATGTAGTGATCATATTTTGTGGGTCATTGTGGCAGCTGATTTGTGATGAACCCACAAACAACTGTGAAATGAACAAGCAATTCTATCATTTTGCCCACAAATATACAGTCAATTCACTTTACAGTATATTCTGTGAAGCGCTTTGGGACGTCTAGAAGACGTGAAAAGCGCTATATCAAATGCAAGGATTATTATTATTTGGCCGGGAGGGCTGTTTACCTACAGGGCTGTGGGAGATCTGTAATAATAATCCTCGCATTTGATATAGCGCTTTATCCCGTTGTTGAGACGTCTCAAATCGCCTCAGAGATTGTACTGTAAAGCCGATTGAGTACATTCTATGAAGCACTTTGAGATGTCTCAATGATATGATAAGGTGCTATATCAAATGCAAGGATTATCATCATAATTTCACATGGGTACACCAGTTCTTGGAGAAAGCTCTGCATAAAGATCTCCCGTATCTTAACAAAACACAAGAGGACTTTCAGTAAAGGACCTTTGGGTCATTTGATCTGATTCTTCCAGAATTCCAGCTCTATCATCTTCCTAATACAGAATCAAGCGATTTCTTGAATGAGTCTGGTGTCCTGGGTTCAAACACCCTTACTGGTAGCCCAGTGACTTCCTGCTTACCACCTGTAAAGAAACATCTTCTGCTGTTTGGCAAAAAATTGCCATAGACTTCCTGAACTTGTGCCCTCTTGTCCTGTATCTGGGGATGCCTTTTTAAAAAAAAATCATGTGTTGAAGGTCTCATCTAAGCCTTTTCACTGTGTAAACATTTTCAACTTTTGGTGACTCTATTTCAAGCCCAATTCCAGTTCCAATTCCAATTCCAGTTCCAGTAAGAGATCTATGCCCTAATCTGTGCCTAATGGGTAAGGTCTAATGGGCACTTTCCTGCTTGTGGGCTCATTGCAGCTCTTACCTGTTTTAGTATGCATTAGAAATTGAAGCAAATTGATGAAGGAAAATTCATACTGGAGTACGTGTTCCAAATCTATCCTGCTATATAGATCACTATTAATGTAGAAGTATTTTTAATGCACTCAACCCCATACCTTGGGATTACTCAATTATAACTCATAATTATATATAACTCATAATTATTTCTGTTCTGCAAAGTTCTCTATCTTGCCTCCCTTGTCCTTTGTAAGGAGGACATTTTTATTGCAATATCTCCATTACTTTACTACTTGGAACTACATTTCATAGTGAACTGTAAATTGAGTTTTCTTTTGAGTTGTGGCTGGAGAATATTCCTCATTTCAAAAGGATATATAATCTTATTCCTGAGTTGTCTGTTCATTTGTAATGTCAAAAGACAGGTGTAAAATCCTCCTGACATGAAAGGCACTATACAAATGTAATTTTGTTGTTGTTGTAAAAGCAAAACTGAAATGATAATAATAATAATAATACATGATGAAATATGGTAAGGATTTTTCATGGTTAACTAATGAGGGGAGCAGAAAGTATCTCACCAGTGTCTCAAATGTGCTTCAGATAGTTGCTGTCAAGTTTAATGACTTTCTGTAGGGCAATGAGGCAGCCATTTGCACCAGGAAGATTCTACCAATGGCTGTGTGGAAAATGACCAATTAATCTGGAGGACTGTTGGCCAGGACACCAGAAGAAATTCTCTTTTACTTTAGTAACTTCCAATCTCTTAACATCTTGCTGCCGTCAGAAGCTGTTCAATGTTTCTCCCACCAACCCCCCACCCTCCCCGGACTGGAGTGTGAGCCTCGACTTTGAGCCTTTTGAGTCAGGTAAGGTGTCCTCACCTGCGTCTTCGCCCACACCACCCCAGTCCTTGCCAGGTTGGTTCCCAATGGACAGACTTTGAGGACCTTACCCTCACCACAATCCTGCAGCCTTCTGAGTCAGAGACAAGTGCTACCCCTGGGTGAAACTAATGCTAGTCATTGTTGAGGAATAATGTTGTTTACCGGATCAAAAGGATGTAATTTCTCAGTTTCTGGATCAGCCAATTTAACAACAACAACTTGCATTTATATTGCGCCCTTCATGTAGGGTGGTGTCCCGGAGCACTCTACAGTGATGAAGCCTGACACCGGGCCAGAGGGAGAAGGGTGAGGTGACCGTAATCACGATCAGTTTAATAAAACAAAGCAGACTGTGTCAGTACTTCACAATTATTGTGATCTGACACAAGTCTGCTTTGTTTTATTAAATTGGGAAGGTTAAAATCTTACTGGTCAAAGTGGTGTATCTTGCTGTCATTTTATGTACACACATAGCCAAATGTGTGAGCATATCTTGCATTTCAGGGTAAATGTCGAAACAAGTGGTACATATAATTTGAACAGAAGCTAAATGTAATGCATACTATTTCATTCCACTTCCAAAAAAGATGATAATAATAATAATAATCCTTGCATTTGATATAGTGCTCTTCACGTCTTCTAGATGTTTCAAAGCGCTTCACAGAATGGACTGTAAAGTGAATTGACTGTATATTTGTGGGCGAAATGTGGCAGCTAATTGCACACAGCAGTGTCCCACAAACAGTTGTGGATTGAAATGACCATTTTTTTTGAGGGCTTATTATCAGGCATGTGGCGTAAGGAAATTTGCCCAAGGTTTCATCCTACTGGGAATCGAACCCAGGGCTCTCTCGTGCAAAATGAGTGCTCTAACCACTGAGCTACAGGACTAATGGTTTTATATTTAACTACAATAGCTCCCTGTATGGCCAAATTGGTAAAGGTACCGCCATGGGCTCTAATCTGTACAAAAACAACAACAGAATTACATTTGTATAACGCCTTTCATGTCGGGAGAACGTCCCAAGGGCTGGACAATCAGTGTTTTGGACCCAAGTTGGGGGTCGGGATTGGGGAGGATGGAGAGTGTGGAGAGCAGGGGGGGGGGAGGAGGGTGACCGAAAGCACGGTCGAAGAGGAGGGTCTTGAGACTGGTGTTGAAGAAGGCGAGGGGGTGGGGGGTGAAGCGGAGGGAATGCGGGATGGAGTTCCACAGGGTGGGGGCAGAGTGGCAGAAGGCCATCCGCCAATGGCTGATAGCAGTTAGAGCTTTTCCGATTTATTCAGGGACAAATTGAATAATTGATGCAATGACAACCTGGAGTATCAAGATCTTTCAAGAAACTCGTTCTCAGTCAGGAGCTTGTGGGTTTGAGTTGTATACACTGGTATTGTTGGGGATGCCCTGCTTTGGGTGGTACCATTAAGTCAACGTCCGTTTAAAGAAGAACAGGGAGTGTTTCTGGATAGTATTGCCCCCTCATCCAAAGTCATCACATTGTAATTGCTAATAGTTTAGTTGTGAAAACTACTTAAAGGAGGCACATTTTAAAAGTACTCATGAGATTTCAATGTGACCAGGTGCTGTATTCGAGTTTATTTTTAATTGCTGCACACCTACTCTAATTAATGTAAGTGCATCAGAATATTAAAGCACAGCTCTCATCGTTTTCCTGAAACTAATTTTGGAATTAAAATTAATGTTAAAGCTTGAACCCAAATGATTAATCTGTTTCTCATCACTTTGCAGTTCTAAATGGAGTGATTTCAATTTATCTTTTCCCTATTTTGAATGCAAAATATTCTACTTTATGTCTGTATCTACCCCCTCCCCTCATGTCACAGAAGGTTCAGAAGGCATTAAAATTAATTGAGGCTTAATTACCTTGGGTTGCTAATTTTTCTATTATATTAGTTTTTCAATAAGGAACTAGATGGCTCTTTCAGAGAACTATCGCAGACAAATTGGGCCAAATGTCTAATCTCTGTTATACATTTCTGTGATTCTAACCTGATGTTAAATGATAGTGGTTCCAGTTACTTACTTCAACGTGTGAGACTTCAGTCCAAACAACTGCTCTAGTGAGTTCTTGATAAGAAGCAACCAAAATTAGAATTTATGGCTTGCTCTAACAAATTACATAGAAAAATTTCATACCTCTTGAAACAGTAACTCTCAGACAGAGCCCTGTGTTTGGTCTGCTCCTCCAAGCTACACTAACAAGCAAGGCTGTCAGATCTATCATCAACAGTGCAGTGGATCTGCCTAACTGAGGATTAACTCAATTACCATCTTCCATTGTTGCCGGTTGTCACCTTGGAGCCAATTCTTGCCTAAAGAGATGCTACATCCCCTCCTCGAGAATAGACTGTATGAACTTTGTTTTTTGTTCCTGTTATTCATTTCTATTCAAAGCTTTTCTTCAAATGAAACAGTGCTCCACTGCGAGTGAACCGTTTGAGTGCATTTAGTCATAGTATCAATCCTTTGTAGTTTATCACAGAAGTTAAATGTGATACAGCTGCCAAATATTAATCTAGCAGACTTAAATTTAGCTTTATTGTAGGTTGAAAACTAGGTTTGTGGCATGTTTAGCTATTCCGAGTTATTGTTTCTTTTGTGCTTTGTGTTAAATACTTAGTGACTGTCCTTTTTTTCTGGGGGTGTGGGTGGGGGGTAAGTGGTGCCTCTTTGAAGCTGAGCTGGCTCCAAAGTGGCATGTTTGACAACAGAATCAAAATCTACGTTCCGACTCTGTGGTGGTCTCAGGAAAGGTCGGCTCCTGAGCCGAGCTGGTCTGCACTACTGTAGTGCATTACTGCTGATAACAAGAGCAGCCAGTCTTGGCTCATCAGAAGGCCTTGGAGTAGCAGTCCAGAAGGAATTCTTTTACTGGACTCTTGTTAACCCTGCAGGTCACAATGCTAACGAGTGGGATGGTCCTATTGGGAAGGCCAGCAGGAAGCTTGCCGGCCGGAAAGTGCTAAATACTCCTGCAAACACGACCATTGCATTGTCTATTGTTGTTGTGCACTCGTTTCACAGTTAAAGTATTAGGTTATGGGTTACAATCGGTTACTCATTTGTACCTATTGTCTTTAAAATTTAGTTAACTGCAGACAAGGGTGTAATTTAGTTAAGTATCCTTCAGTTATTAATTTAGATCTCCCTATATTGTGAGTTAGTGACTATGCATCTTACTTTATTGGAACACTGACATTTGTTTTTCTACCAGGTTGGTGACCGAGTGAAAGTGACGAGGATGAACATCAGTGGTCAATGGGAAGGTGAGGTAAATGGCCGACAGGGGCTCTTCCCTTTTACTCACGTCCAGATCATTGACCCTCAGAACCCTGAAGAAAATGAGTGACTTTAAGATCGGGAAATGCAGTCACCTCCATCTGCCTGTTCATTGCACACTGTATCAGCATCAAGTCTGGTGCATTGCTTCTGAAACATATGGGAACTATTTTTGCAATGGAACCACGATTGGATTTTGAGTGTCTGCTTACCTGCTGGAATTATTGTTTCTGACTGAACTCTTCCCATGTACCATTAAGCTGCATTATTACTAATAATAAATGGACAAAACCTAGCAGAGAGAGAGCGAGAGGGGGCAGTCTGAAGCAATCAATGATACTACAATACTTCTTAAGAGAATGTTGTGTCTGTTGGAAACAAAGGACCAGAATGTAAATGCAATTTCTTCATCTTTTACATATGGAAATGTGTAAGAGATTACATTAATTGTGGCACACAAGCATATGTAATCTATTTTCCATACCACCAAAGGTATACTTGGTACTGCCCCTCACTGATGGAATCTTCAAGTGGATATTCTTGCCTAACTCAAGGCTAAGTTCAGCTCTGCCCAGCCAGCTCAGTCACTGAAGCACATACAGATGCCACTGAGACTGAGCCCATTAGCTTCCAATATCTGAATGATGCTGAATTCCTGAACAGAAGCAGACTTGAATAATTCGAGGCATTGGACTTTAAATATAGTTAAGTATAGTACATCTTATGTAATGTTTGCCTATGTTGCTATATACAGCATGTAGATGAGTAACATTGTTTTGGCTACAATCAGATAGTTCTAAAACACAATCATGGATTATAACATCTGTGGGGGAAAAAGGAGCTCTTAAAGGGGAAACATTTGAATAAACAGGAACAGAATTGCTCATGCTTCTCGTCCAGAAAAGCTGTGAGGCTAAATAGGCCAAATGAAGCTTTGCTGTCTAAATCAGCCAAGCATACTCGTGACTAACGGTGTAAAAGTGCTGAATTGGCTTGATGGCAAACAATTCACAGTAAATCTGTGCGGATGTGGCCTATGGGGTTTAAAATTAAATAACCAAATCTGGGACCTTTTCTGTGAAATCATGGCTACAAATTCATTACATTGTTTTGCATTTGAGTTCCAGAAAACTGAATCTTGTGGGACAAAGAACAATATCCAATAAACGTAAAAGGAAAATAAATGAATTTTAATGCAAACATTTCTGTGCCTTTTTAAAGTTTCTGCTGAAGTGAATATTTTCTCAAGATGACAACTGAGTGGAATTAAATAATTTCTTGGTAAGACCAGTGATCTTCAGTAGCTTTTCAATCAACCTGCATAACGTGCTGGTTCTTCTAACCAAAGGCTCCAGGTTCACTGAATACAATACTTAGTGCTTCATTTGGTTGCTCAAGATTGTCATTTGAGCTGTGAGATCAGCTAGCTGAGTATTAGAAGTTCAATCACTCTGATATGGATGAGAAGCATTTGACAAGGACAATGCATCTTGCTCAACTGTTTAAAGGGTTAACTTTTTTAAAATGTACCACCAACTATATAGAGGGAGAAGGTTCTGGGGAAACCTGGAGCATCAGATATCCTTCAATGAATAATTCTTTTTACAAAAATAATTGCTAAAAGTTCCCTTCAGCTTCAGATTGGCTCCCTAAGTTTAGGCTGTTTTGTGCTTTTCTAATTGTTTGAGGAAATTCAAATGGTGCATTATTGTAATGTGTGCTGACTGTGCCTTATGTATCTGGGTGAAGAGCAACAGAATTGCCTTCGCCACCCAAGCAACACTAAAATGATCACATAAATGCTCCACGGAAATGGCAAGTGTTAAAGAGGGTCACAGTGATTCTGTAACTTGCAGATACCACAGCCTAACTGCTGGCTTGTTGTAGTAACAAACAGGTGATACATATGAAACTATTCTGTCATTTAATGCTCCCCAGCAATAAAGCAACATATCTCTTGAGGGACAAAAAAGTGAATTCAAATCAAACCTTGGAAAATCAATTGCCTGCCAGGGTTAGTTACCTTGGTGACCTTGTGTGTAAGTATTTGAACATACAGTATCATTAATGGACATTTGGATTTTTCTCTTTCTGAAAAAAACATTGACCCTGGGAATTTAGATAATTGTGGGATAATTGTGTGCACACAATAAAAATACCACATTGATCACATGCAAATGAATTGTTCACTCACTCACGAGCGGCTATAAGCAGTTGCTGAAAAATTCTCCTTGGATAACCTTCTGCAAGTGTCAGTATTCCATTTGAAATTTGAAAGGGTGGCACCTTGGCTTATTAACAGTTGTGGATGCTGACAGGTAATGAAAAGCTACACCGAGTTTGCTGCATAAATTTGAAAAATAGGAAAAACCGTTTTGGAAAGCACTAGACGGCGATGGAAAAATAAATTTCCTGTGATCTATTGACGTTAAACCAAAGTATGTATCTAGTGCCTGAAAATGGTGTGCACTCGCTCAATAAGCAGGTTGAGGTAGATTAGGTATTGTCTTGATCACTTTTTGATGATGTTGGGACCATTGCTTTTCCAAAAAACATTTTACTTATGTCAGCCCACCTTTTGCTGAAGTCTTCAGCCAATTAACCTGTGGTCAAGTTTCCATTTGTCTTGGATGTATGTAGTGAGATCTATCTCGCTACTGCAATGTAATATTGGCTCAAGGCATTTCATTGCAGGTTGAAGGTTGCCTTAGATTGCCTCGGTTTTGTTACTTGTACTAATGTGACTAGATAAGTTTGGTGCCTTTTTTGCTTCATCAAACCACTATAAGTATCTTGTCTTGCCTGCTAAATCTTTACACTGGACTCCTAAATTCTGTTCAGTAGCCCAAAATATGCCCCATCTGATCATCTTGGAGGTTGCTCTTTGTTTTATATATATATATATATATATGCCTCTTAATAATTTGGTTCCAGTTATGAGTGTTTCCCCTTGAGGTTTATGTGGCAGTATGTCTTTCCCATTTGTTTATCAGCTTTGTAATATTGTAGCTTGGCTTCTGCACTGAAGGAACGAAAAGCAGTTATTGCTTCTCCTGAGTGGCACAAGCAAAGCTATGAATCTTATAATGAAGCACATGCAGAGCTTGTGTAGAGTCTTATCAACCATTTCATTGCTTCTGCCATGTGTAAATCTTAAAATTGTTTACAAAGCAAAGTTCAAAACAGATTTTTAATAAATGCAGATGAACTGAAAATTGAAGGGAATGTTTTTTTCAGTTGCCTCCTTGCACGTTAGCCTTTTATTTTTGTAGAAAGCTTTGTGCTATCTGTGTTGGAGAGAATTAAAATGTATTAACATCTGGAATATCATGGGAATGAGTGCACTTGCCTGTGTAAAATTCCTGTCTAACCCAATGACTGAATAAATCGTGTTTGAAATTGCATCAGCACTGTAAATTCCATGCTGAAATCCCAGTAATCTGAAATGCTGCATTCATAAATGGGCTGTTTGGGGTGCTTTTATTTTCTGTGTGTAAGAAATTAACAGTATTACAGTACTTAACCTTAACCTATTTTTGGGGGTACATAAGTGGATCTTCTTTGTATGTTTTCTGCTTTACAACCTAGTGTGTTTTGATATAGTTTTCATCATTTAGGTCAAATGTAGAAATAATGGTCCCATTGTTGAAGCCAGTATTTGTATAGCCAGTTTGTACATAGTAATAAAATTTACAATCATTCACTTTTTTCTATTTGGATAATTTTTCTCTCAAAACAATAAATAAATGCATAATAGAAGACATTGGTTCCAGGGCAAAGACTATGTTCAAATGGTTCTAGTTTACCAGTTTAAAACCTAAAACGATTTTACTGCTCTTGTCCCTCAGAATTTTTTTCAATTCTCTTCACTTATCTTCTAAGTTGTTCATTTGTAGTGCTGGCACCCAAGAGCTTATTTTCCTTTTGCTTCATTCTTGAAGACTGGGATCCCTGCTGAGCTACAATTCCATGGTGCTGCCAAACCTCCAGTATCTCAACCAAATGGTTGTTCATATGAATCCCGAGCATGGCGATCACTTCTCCTGTTCTCGTCTGACATCCCTCACAAATTCCTTCTTGCAGTCACTTTATTTTAGCACAAGGGTGTTCAAACAGTGCTCATGAGCCCTCCACAAAGTCCAAAGCCACATAATGTAAGTAACCAGTGGATTTATAATTGTTTAAATCAGAGGAAATATAGAATAGTCGTTCAAGGCCTAGAATACTGTGTAGTTCTCAGTCTGTACAACAGGAAGGATATGCTGGCTTTGGGAATGGCCGGTTAGCACCTGAGTTGCAAGTAGATTGAAAACTGGAATTGTAATCTTATTGAAGTTTTCCAAATGTCAAGAGGGTTTGGTATATATGTTACTGGACAAAAAATGACCAAATTAATCTACAAAGGGGATCCCGTGCAGTTTTTGAAACCTTACTGGCCTCTCAAACTTCTCTTTCTAAATGTCTTGAATTAAGTGAGGTCTTGACTTGCCAAGACTGGGAATTTGCAATTCTGAAGGTATTTAGAACTAGTGGATGAATGTTAAAAGTTCTAACGATTGATATTCAGTTCATCAAAGTTTTATCTTAAAATTTTTTAACTTGAGTCTTTTAATATTTAATATAACAAAAAGTTAGTTTGCAGGTGCAGCAGCAACTAAGAAGGCGTACGGCATGTTAGCGTTCGTTGTAAAAGGTTTAGAGTACAAGAGTAGGGAAGTCTTGCTGCAACTGTATAGGGCTTTGGAGTATTGTGTGCAGTTCTGGTCTCCTTATTTAAAAAAGGACATACTTGCCCTCGAGGGGATGCAGCGTAGATTCACTCGGTTAGTTCCTGGAATGAGGGGACTGACCTATGAGGATAGGCTGAATAAACGAGGGCTGTATTCTCTAGAGTACAGAAGAATTAGGGGAGATCTTATTGAAACATAGATAGAGACTGATAGATTTTTTTAAAAATAGAGGGATTAGCGGATATAGGGATAGGGCAGGTAATTAGAGTTAGGTCTGAAGATCAGCCATGATCTTATCGAATGGCGGGGCACAGGCTCGAGGGGCCGAATGGCCTACTCCTGCTCCTAATTCGTATGTTCTAATATTACTCGGTACAGAACTTTACTGGTACCTCATTTGGTGTGTCCTCATGTTGGCGTTCCTCCAAATTTCCTAAAGTGAACAAGCAAGAAGCCTGGTACCTTGCATGAGTGACCATGTCTGAGCCTAGACACTGAGGTTTGGGCAGGTTGTTAAATTGGGCCATTAAAACCGATCACAATATTTTCCTCACCTTATGTCCCAGGAAGGTAATTAGGATCCCAGAATGGTTTTATTTTCTTTATGGTGCTCAGGCCAATTGTAGCTGTGGCTGAGATCTAATTCCAGATAGAATTTTCGATTGTTGATTATAAATATTCTGTTCCGATTCTGTTCCATATGACTGGAACAGAAGCTCAGAAAATGTCACATTAAAAATTGCTCACATGGAAGAGCGCAGGAGCTGCTCCAGCTGTGCCTCAACATCCTGTATTTTCAAAACATCTGGACAAAATCCTTGGGCTGAGGTTTGATGAACTTGGATGGGTATTGGCTTGGTGTAGTGTAGGCAGACCATAGGAGAGGGAGACAATAATGCTGAGCTGTTGAGAATCTCAACCTCTATATAACTGAAATGTGAGTTGACTGAAATTCATCTTGGGACGTCCTCCCGATGTGAAAGCCACTAATACAAATGTAATTTGTTGTTGTTGAAATTGCTAATACCAATGCCTCAGACGAACAGGATGTTTAAGGTCAAGATCACAGGATTTAGACTAAAACCGAGTACGACTCACCAGAATTGTTTTGATGGGATTACCAGGGAATGGAAATTAATCCAAAGAAGATATTGATTATAAATGATGTTGTTTAATTTTAAGAAAAGAGTTTTAGAGTTCAGAATTTTCCTGTTCAGTGGACATTTCAAATACGCAAAAAAGCTGTCGATTGAGGTCTGATTTTTATCAGTGTTGATGTTGCATGAAACCACAAGCAGCTGAGGTTTGGTCGTATCGCGCTGCTTCATATAATGCTAACTAGCTCTTCTAATGTAGCAGGATATAAGAAATTTGACTCACTTAAAGTAAAAGCGCTGTGTAGGTGGGAGCTAATTTTAACTTTTGGGTTCTTAATGCCGATGACGACGGCGTGTATCCTGTTTTGAGCTACTCTGTAGATGGTCAGTGATTGTGACCTGAAGATATAGTTGAACTGGCTGCAGTTTGAAGAGAACAACTACTAGCATTTAAATAGCACCCATCATGTAGGATGTCTAGGAGTACAACAGCAACAACAAGATTACATTTGTGTAGCGCCTTTCATATCGGGAGGACATAGGAGTACTTCACAGAGATGGGGTTGGATACTGAACAAAAGGGAACAACAACCGGAGGTGGTTTTGTTGGTGGGATGTAAAGGCCCTTAGGGTTGGTGGCAGACTGGCCCCCCCCGAAAGGACTGGATTTTCAGGTTGTGTGTGTGTGGTGGGGACACTGGTTCAGCATTAAACCTCTGTGTTTAGGGGGCGGAGGGCTTAAACAGATGGGTGGTGATTGGCTATTGTAGCTGTCACTTGTGGAGGGTGGGCTCTGTGTCTCACCTGGATGTCGAATTCTGGGGTTCCAGAGGTCAATCACAAGGGCACTCGGGAAATGTCCTGATTTCCCGATAGCCAGTCTGCCCCGGGTCAGAAGAGTAAACACAGGAGAGGGAAGAATTCCAAGTGTTCCAGGCTTAATTGCTGTCCGCTCAGCCACCGGTGCTAGCAGGAGTGGGGGGGGGGGTAGAGGGGAGACAGATATTTGTAGAGTCTTTCATCTGTGCCATAATTTATTCTGCCTTTGCCCCACCTCTGCAACATTACCTCTCCCCTCAGGCAGCCGAGACCCTCATCCTTGCTTTCATCACCTCCGGACCTGACTATGCTATCACCACTTACCAGATTTCTCATCTCTGCACTCCACTAACTGCAGATCATTCAGTTCTGCAGTTTGTGTCCTCTCCCGCACCAAGCTCTGTGAGCCGATGACCCTCACCAGCTTCACTGGTTCCCCATCCCCAGAGGATCAGGTTTAAGACTCTTCTCGTTTTTTAAGCCCTCCAGTCTTGCTCCCCCCTAACTCTGAGCTACTAAAACTTTACCAACCTTCCCGCTGATTCCACTCGATCACGATCAGAGGTTGGGCCCTCAGCTTTCTGCCCCACCCTCTGGAGCTCCATCGCAGAATCTGCCCACTTTGTCCCTTCCCTTGCCTCCTTCAAGACCTGTCTCAAGACCTTCCTCTTTGACCGTGCTTTTGGCCATCCTCTCACTCCTAGCCCTCCTTGCCATGCACCCTTTTTGATTCCATCCCCCAGCTCGGATGCAAACCTTTGACTGTCCAGCGCCTTGGGATGTCCTCCAGACGTGAAAGGAGCTGTGTAAATGCAATTTGTTCATGATGGGAGGCGTCTCAAAGTGCTTTACACACCTGTTCTGTGTGGGGAGAATGCAGAGTGGAATGAAAGGTAATAACAATCTTTGCATTTGATATTCCGCCTTATCACGTCTTCAAGACGTTTCACAGGAAATACTGAAAAGTGAATTGACTGTATATTTTGTGGGCTAAACTGAGCAGCCAATTGTGTATAGCAGTGTCCCACAAACAGTCATGGATTGAATGATTTTTTTTGACGGGATTATTACCCCCAGAAAGCAATCCGCCAATCGACTAACAACCGGGTTCTTACCGAGTGCTAGGTAAACAGAGTGTGTGTGAGTAAGGAAACTTGCCCAACATTTCGCCCTGCCAGGTTTGATGGAGAGGGGATAGTGCTCTAACCACTGAGCTACAGGACTACCAACAGAGCTTGTTCTGGACTAGTGGCTGGCACCACAGCACCATCTACTTGTCAAAGTTGTGGAAAACAAAACCAAGTAGAAGAGAACTACAGGTAGCACAGACTACCTTCATAGACAGCTACACAAGTTGAATTCCAGTATGTAATTCAATGTGGTCAAAGGGTATGATCTCCACAAGAGGTCATGGGGAAGAATTAATATACAGTCCCGATTTACTTTACACAGAGACTAATTAATAGGTGAAACATTTTGACTTCGGAGGCAGATCTTAGGGGCAGTTTCACAAGTGAATTGGACACATTTTCATAGTAAAGAGGATTGAGAGGGGAAGTACAGTATGTGAAATGGAACAATGGTATTTGACAATGAGCTGTGGTCAAATGGACTGCAATGATCTTTTCCTGTCCAAACCAAACAGACTTCTAGAATGTGTACAACCTACCAATGGAAATTTCTGTGAATGCACACTCTCACCCTGGAGGGATACATCCTGCTTCCCTAATTCTGGAGATTATTAGGCAGAGGTTGGCAAGAGCCATGCCTGGGGCTGAGCGGTTTGATTGAGGTACTGCTGGAGTTTAACTAGCGAAAACTGTAAAGCTTGCCATTGAAAGCACTGTAATAATTACCTGAGTAGAAATCAGCATACCTCCCATCAATTTAATCCTCAATCCTGCCATTACCAGGTTCAGGTAAATTCAAGATTCATCAGTGGCAGAAGTGGATAATAGATAACTGCATTTGATATACAGTAATACCATATCACTTTGCAAGATGTCTGAAAGCTCTTCACAGGAATTACAGTGTAGTGACTGACTGCAAATAACTCAATGGTTAGAGCACTTGCCTCGCAAGCAAGAAACCTGGGATTGATTCCCGGCAGTGAAATGTTAGGCAAGTTTCCTTACTCCACACGCCTCTGTTTACCTAGTAGTACGTAGGAACTTTAGTTGTTAGTCGATTGGCGGATCGTTTTTCCGGAGATAATAATTTCTTCAAAAAAAAAATTGGTTGCTCAATCCATGATTGTTTGTGGGACACTGTTGTGTGCGATAGTCTGCCGTGTTTCACCCACAAAATGCAGTCAATTCACTTTACAGTATTTCTGTGAAGCGCTTTGAGACGTCTTGAAGACCTGATAAGGTGCATTATCAAATGCAAGTATTATTATTATCTTTAACTGCCACCTGAACAGGCAGACAGGACCTTAATCTAGCCTGTCGGCACCTGTGGAATTGCAGCACCGATCCCCAGCACTGTATTGGAGGTTCAGCCTGGACTATGATGAGTAAAAATATACATTTTCTTGCTACGCTATTGAAACACAATATTCCAGCTGTAACGAGGGAAGAACAGAGCTCTTCTGTATCAGAGAATGGGGCACAATACACTGTTAGGCAAAGTTTATCATTATAATTATCTTATTATGCATGTAACCCCACTAGCTGAATACATGTCAGTTCTTTCAGGACTAGTGTATAACAGTACATTCTTTCAAGGATTTTGTTAATTTGAGCATTATATCACAGTCCTGTTTAGAATGCAGATGCTGTGCAGAGAAATTGACATTATAAATGAGTTGAACAAGGATATTCATCCCAAGCCAGAACTCTTGTACCAAGCGACGTAAGAGATCCAGACTTGTCAGCAAAGGCAGATTCAGTTCAGGATTGCCAAAGGTTGGAGATCTCGCAGGGGCTACTGTCATAATATTCCCTTGTTTATCCCCTTCTCTTCTATTCAAATGAGATGTGTGTGGAGTTCTGATCTGGTGTGTAACACTATTGATGGTCATACTTATGTGTATGTCTAAAGCACAGTAACTGCATTTGTATTCAAGTGCACAAACATTTACAAAATCATATAACATACTTTCGAAAAAAAACTGCATTAGATGATTAATGCTCTGGGTAGGTTAATATTTGTGACTGCTGAGTACTACACCCACTATCATGAAAACACAAATTACAGTCTTGTCTTGATTAGTTTTAGTAAAATAACATTGTCAAAAGTGGCATTCTTTTGATGAGACATTGAACCAAGGTCGTGTCTGCCTATTCAGCCAGACATAGATGATTCCGTAGCACTATTCAGGAGGGGAAGGGGAGTTTCTCCCAGTGTCCCTGGCCAACAATACCCGTCATCAGTTTCATGGCTGTTTGTGGGACGTTGCTGTGTGCAAATTGGCTGCTGATGTCACCTATAAGTTACACACTCACTACACTTTACAGTGAATCCTGTGAATTGTTTTCAGACATCCTCCCATCGTGAGGATGCAAGGATAATTATTAGATTAAAAATAAAAAATGCAGCATCACAACACATTGTGGTGTCGTGTAGTGGTTAGCACGCTCCACTGGAAAGCGAGAGGACCCAGGTTTGAATCCCAGGTGGGAGAAACTTTAGGCAAGTTTCCTTACTCCACACGCCTGTTTACCAAGCAGTAAGTAGGAACCCCAATTGATTGGTGAATCCAGGGGTAATAATCCCTCCCCACAAAAAATAATAATTTGGTCACTGAATCCCCGGATGTTTGTGGGACACTGCTGTGCGAAATTGGTTGTCACGTTTTGTCCACAAAATATAGTCCATTCACTTTACAGCATATTCTGTGAAGTGCTTTCAGACATCTCAATGAAGTGATAAGGCGCTATATCAAATGCAACGATTATTATGCGATTAATAGTTATGATTTGTAGAAATCTACCTGTTTGCTTTCCTGATAAACTTCCAAGGTAGACATAATGATCTTCACCATATCCTCAGTACTGGTTTACCTCACTAGATAAGATCACAGTACCATAAGGTGTGACATAAGATCATGCTGTTCCTCTAGGAAAGTATTCAAACTGCCATCCTGTCGGGGTATTGATCCTGTCTGTGTACAAGCAGTAAGTGCAAGGGCAGCATGGACGTTTTTTAGACTTGTGCTGCCCAGAAGTCTGCCCACACGACTGTTTCTAATACAACAACTGACTGGGCTCAAAATTGATAAGTCACCAGGACCAGATGGGTTTCTCCCCAGGTTGCTGTGGGAGATACGGGTTTTGGCCATTATATTTCAATCGTCATTGGACACAGGAGTGGTGCCAAGAGACTGGAGAGTGGCTAATGTTACCCCACTCTCCAAAAAGGGGCAGAAAGACAAGCCCGGAAATTACAGGCCAGTCAGCCTAACCTCGGTAATAGGAAAGCTACTGGAGACCGTAATCCGGGACAGAATAAATCTCTACTTAGAGGAACACCAGGTAATTAGAGACCCTCAACATGGATTTGTTAAAGGCAAATTTTGCCCAACAAATCTAATAGAATTTTTCGAAGAGGTGACTGCGAGGGTTGATGAGGGAAATTCGGTGGACATTATTTACATGGGTTTTAAAAAGGCTTTTGACACAGTACCGCATAAGAGGTTAATAAAAAAACTGGAGGCCCACGGTGTTAAGGGGACAGTGGCCGTTTGGATTAGGAACTGACTGAGTGACAGAGAGCAGAGGGTGGTGGTTAATGGGCGTTTTTCGCAATGGAAGGAGGTGTGCAGCGGTGTCCCCCAGGAATCGGTATTGGGACCACTGCTCTTTCTAATATATTAATGATCTGGACTTGGGCATAAAGAGCACTATTTCCAAGTTTGCAGATGATATCAAGTTAGGTCGGGTAGTTAATAGTGACGAAGATTGTGACGGACTGCAGGCAGACATACACAGAATGGTGGAATGGGCTGACATGTGGCAGATGGATTTCAATGTAGATAAGTGTGAGGTGATACACTTAGGTAGGAAAAATGATAGGAGGCCATATAGACTTGGTAGCTCAATCTTAAGGGGGTGAACGTACAGAGAGATCTGGGCGTTCAAGTAAGCGATTCATTGAAAGTGGCAGAGCAGGTAGATAGGGCAGTAAAAAGGGCATTTGGTGTACTGAGCTTCATTAGTAGGGCATAGAGTATAAGAGTAGGGGTTATGGTTAATCTGTACAAAACACTGGTTAGGCCTCAGCTGGAGTACTGCGTCCAGTTCTGGGCACCTTACCTCAGGAAGGATATTAAGGCACTGGAAAGGGTGCAGAGGAGATTCACGAGAATGATACCAGGAATGGGGAACCTTAGCTATGAGGACAGGCTGGAAAAGTTAGGACTTTTCCCATTAGAGCAGAAGATCATGAAAGGTTTCGACAGGCGAGATAGGGAAAAGCTGTTTCCGCTGGTTGGTGTGTCTGTGACTCGTGGTCACAGTCTTAAGATATCTACCAAAAGAAGCAGAGGGGAGGTTAGAAGAATTTTTTTAACTCAGCGAGTTGTTAAAATTTGGATTGATCCGCCCGAAAGGGCAGTGAAGTCCGATTCGATAACAGCTTTGAAGAGAGAACTGGATAGGTATCTGGAGAAGACAGGTTTGCAGTGTTATGGGGAGAAAGCTGGTGAGTGGGGTTAATAAAAGTCAGTTGCTCTGTCAAAGAGCCGCACAGACTCGATGGGCCAAATGGCCTCTTTCTGTGCCGTAACATTCTATGATTTATATAGCACCCTTCACATGAGTAGCACCTTGGAGCATTTAACAGTGGAGGACCAACATAAAGCAGCTACTTAAGAACTCTAAACAATGTTCATTGAGTGTGAAACTGTCAAGCATCATACAACAATTAACAGCTGACTCCAAATGGTGGCTCGTAGCACATGGCGGGGAGGGGAAATGAGCTGATTTGTAATAGACACCTGTGAAAACAGCTGCAATGGTAAGAATAAGTTGTGGCAAAATTGTTCTTCTAAATTCCCACTGAAAAATTAAATCAAAGTAAAATCTATAGCCTTGCTTAACAGTCAGCAAAGAAATGTCTGCAGTTGCTTATCCGTATCCTGCACCTGATACTGGCTCTTTTGAAATGAAGAACAAGACCTGAAACATCCAGGATAGCTCGCTAGTTACAGTGAGTTCTGTCAGCAGTCACATGCTGAAAGAACAAGAAGTTCCATTTATATAGCACCTTTGCAGTCTTGGAGCACTGTACAGCTGGACATCGAGGAAGGGGAAGGAGGGAAAAGCGCAGTTGAAGAGATAGGTGTTCAGGTGGGATTTAAAGATGAAGTGCAATTCAGCATTTCCAAACAGAATTAATACTTAATCTATGAAAATATTAAATGAGTCTAACTTATTGCACTTCTTAACATTATTTCTCACAATAGAGGTGGATCAATTATACCCTCAAACATCATTGTTTAATTCAATTTTCAGTCTCACATCGCTGAGATACATTTAATATACAGTGATCAGATACACCCAAAGAAAATAGGAACTTTTTTTAAAAGAGACATGCAGTGATTGATTGCAGTTTCAAAGTGCTTGATCATTAAAATGATACTCATTTCCATAAATGTTTCAAGTTCCATAAATATTTCAAACATTAACATTGACAACGCCTTTTTGTTCTGGTGGGGACAAAGGAGTATTGGAAATTCTTTCTGCTGTCAGTATCAGAAGAAAATGCAGTAATCAGTTCAAAGCCATCTGCACCGGTGGTCCAGGAAATAAACTCAGCAAGAATCAAAGCGTGAACTGGAAAACTCATGCACCATCAGATATGCTGCCCTCCATGACCTCACTACTTCCACCCAGTACAACCTGCAAAATAAACCACAATTTGAGGCTAATTTTTTTTTAAAATCCAATAGTGATCAAGAATACCCAAGGAAATTGCTGTAGGTTTAACTTTACTTCTCCACTTTACATCCCTATAACTATGAAGGATCACTGGACAAGAGGATCCCAATAACAAGCCTATGGTTCACAGGAGGTAGATGAGAGAGGTGTGAAGTGGACAACCCTATGATTTTCCAACTTTCAGCGAGGAATAGATCCACAGATTTTTGCCCCAACTCCCCTGTAACTATATCTAAGCCAAGACTGTGATTGAATTGGAGTCCTCATATGAAGTCTCTTCATTTAAATCTTCTCAAATATTGATCCCCTTTCCTTCATCCGATCACCACTGGCTAAGAATCTTTCAGCTTCCCCACTGTTGGCCATAAAGAGCAATGACTTCCCAAATGACTCCTGTTGTCACCAATGCCTCCCTCGCTGGATGGTGTACATTGGATACGATAGTAGACTATCTGCAATCAAACTAGCGGGTCAGCTAGAAATACAACAATTCCAGAACTTAGTCAGGGAATAAATCAGTACATTTATGGTCGGACAACATGAATGTTGTATGTACAATAAAACGAGCCAGCCTGATTGGGTTAGGATAATTATAATTGGGCAAGTATATTCCAGCATGAGTCAACACCTGTTTGTTTGAGGATAAAAAGTATTTTTTGCCCAAACCACAAAAGCATAACAAATCATGAATGTTTTCGATGCCTGAAATGTAATATTCCACCAGTGGAGGGTTAACTGAGGATTAAAAGTTACTGGCTCAAAATATCATTTTTGATACGCTTCGGTTCACTTCCACCACTTCCTAGTTCTGTGAATTCAAGATATTACTGTACCAAACACTCCACTTCAGCAAGCAGGTAGTCAAGAACATTTGCTTTTTGCTCAAGAACTGTCCAACTCATAAATAAAGATTAAAAATAAATTCCGCCCTTTGGTTTCCTTATTACCACAATATCAGTGCTCTCTGAAATTGCTGAAGATGAATTAGATGAAAATCCACCATTGACTTTGTTGGCTTGTTAACAAAACAAAAATTGATTGTTCAATCTGATGATACACTTGTTAAAATTCTGTTCAATTGACTGAGCAAAATGAATATGTGGATCACAATTCAATGGTGTGTGAGCAAACTTGAAATTTGTACCATTGCTTACACTACAGGCTAATAAACTGCTTTACGTGCTGTGTATTATTGACAAACGTATGGTGGTGAAAATTTTCACATCTCAGATCATTTTGCCTCATCACTATGTGGCCACTCCATCCCCCACCGCCAATTCTGTGACAAAACCATTGGACATGTCAGGCCACAAGTTTGTTCAATATATTCTGAGGTGACTTCCCGTTTATCGCATGCATCTTAAAATATTTATTCAGCTTTTTTGAAATATAAATAAATTTAAATTACTATATACCCAATGAACTAAACCAAAAATATGTTAGGCACTCATTAAAGACATCTGGCAAATTAGGCTGACTGGATTAACCATGTATTATTTGGTTAGGTCGGCCTATTGTTCAAAATGTGTTCTCTTTATTTCTGTCTTGTTTTTTAAAAAAAATATGTTTAGAACATTCAGAATATTTCTATTTTTCTTTCTCTGAAAACAACTGACTTCCATATAAACAGTTGTGATTGCACTACTCCCAGTGACTTGCAATTTGTATCGCCACAGACTAGAGCACAAGAACAGTTGAAATAAAAACGAAGGTCACCGGGAACACACAGCGGGTCTTTTGGTCATTGACCTGAAATTTTGACTCCCTTTCCTCTCTGTACAGGTGCTGCCTGACCCGCTGAGTGTACAGGTGCTGCCTGTACAGGTGCTGCCTGACCCGCTGAGGGTACAGGTGCTGCCTGACCCACTGAGTATTCCCGGACACTTTGGTTTTTAATTCAGATTTCCGGCCTCTGCAGTGTTTTGCCTTTAGAACACAGATGGATTGATTGGAATAAGGTCGGGAACTTTGGGAATTTTTCACGGGTACAATTGTATGGCACAACCTCACTGCACCAGCACTGTGCACCTCAGTTTGAACACTTTGTAAACATCTGACACCCGACCCACAGGGACTCCTTTTCTACAAAGAAATATTGAACAGAATGAATAAACTTTGGAGAGATGGAAACGTCCCTCCCATCGCCCACATTATAAGATGCCGTTGTGTATGTTTTGAACACCTCTCAGTCCTCACTGGAACTGAACTCCTCAAAGTCGGACAGGCCGCCGGGCTCGGGCTGCAGGGAGGGAAGCTGCCGCTCCGCGCGCTCCGGCTGCTTTTTTGGCGTCTGATGGCCGCGGTCCTGAATGAGCTGCCGCGGGAGTGTGAGGACACAGCAGGACATCCCGGAGTTGGCGCACTCTATGTCCGGTCCACTGTCCCATCGGTTCTCCTCCACATTGTAAATGTGGACAAAATCAGTGCGTGTGTAGCGATCGTGAGACCGGCCACCGAGGACGTAGATTCGATCCCCCAGGACGGTGATGCCCGGCTCCCCGTGACCAAACGGTAGCTGCGATATTGTCAACCACTGGTCGTGCTCAGTGTGGTAACAGGAAACCTTCACAACACACACACAATAAAAACAATACACACACACACACACAAATAAATAATTAAATAAATAAATAACGAAACCGCAGCCCGGAAACCGCAACTTTATACAACTTCTAATAGTACATGTTCCCACTGCGCCATCCACCCGCCCACCCGCCCACTCTGTGCTCCCATTGGGCCGCCCACCCGCCCACTCTGTGCTCCCATTGGGCCATCCACCCGCCCACCCGCCCACTCTGTGCTCCCATTGGGCCATCCACCCGCCCACCCGCCCACTCTGTGCTCCCATTGGGCCATCCACCCGCCCACTCTGTGCTCCCATTGGGCCATCCACCCGCCCACTCTGTGCTCCCATTGGGCCATCCACCCGCCCACCCGCCCACTCTGTGCTCCCATTGGGCCATCCACCCGCCCACTCTGTGCTCCCATTGGGCCATCCACCCGCCCACTCTGTGCTCCCATTGGGCCATCCACCCGCCCACTCTGTGCTCCCATAGGGCCATCCACCCGCCCACCCGCCCACTCTGTGCTCCCATTGGGCCATCCACCCGCCCACCCGCCCACTCTGTGCTCCCATTGGGCCATCCACCCGCCCACTCTGTGCTCCCATTGGGCCATCCACCCGCCCACCCGCCCACTCTGTGCTCCCATTGGGCCATCCACCCGCCCACCCGCCCACTCTGTGCTCCCATTGGGCCGCCCACCAGTTATTAAAAGTTATTAAAAGTTGCAGTTGGGGCTGTCAGTTTGTTACAGCCTTTAATGATAAAACACTCAATGTGAACACTCAATATATAAACTATCTGTGTAACAAGTTGTCACCTGTCCACTCTTTCAGCCAAAGCATTAGGCCAAATGTGCACTTATTTAGCACCTTTCATGTCAGGTCACCCTATCTGCTGGACAGTCCAGGGTTCCTGAGCTGGGGGGAGGGGGAGCCAAAGGGGATTGGGTGGGGGGGTGGAAAGATGACCGAAGGAGTGGTCGAAGAGGAAGGTCTTGAAGGAGTGAGGGAAAGTCATAGGGATGCCTTGGAGTTCCAGAGAATGGGGGCAGATAGGATAAAGCCTGACTGCGAATGGTGCGTCAGGTAGGTCTGAGGACATGAAGTAGGTCTGTGCCCGCTGACATTTGTAAAGCGCCTTTCGCATCAGGAGGATGTCCCAAGGCGCTGGACAGTGTTTCGGACCCAAGCTGGGGGTTGGGATTGGGGAGGGGGCTCGGGATTGGAGAGGGTGGAGGGCGGGTGGGGGGGAAGGAGGGTGATCGAAACTACTATTGAAGAGGAAAGTCTTGATATGGGGCTTGAAGGAGGCAAGAGATAGGGCGAGGTGGAGGGACTGTGGGATGGAATTCCCGAGGGTTGAGACAGAGTGGCAGAAAGCCTGCCTGCCGATGGAGCGAGGGACGTGAAGCAGGCCGGAGCTCGCTGAGCGGAGGGAGCGGGCAGGTTGAAAGATGGTTAGGTCACAGGAAACAAGGCCATGGAGGGCTTTGAAGGTGAAGCCGTTAGAAGAGACAATGTGGAGACGCTGGGAATGAAAGAGTGAACAAAAACAAGATTTCATTTATAGAGCGCCTTTCACTTGGAGGACGTCCCAAGGCGCTGGACAGTTGGGTCGGGACCCGAGCAGGAGAGAAATGGTCAGGGTGAGGGGAGGGAAGGGAGGGAGCGAGGAGGGGATAGAGAGTCGAGAGGGGAGCTGAAGGCACAGTCAAAGAGAAAGGTCTTGAGACCGGCCTTGAAGGAGTAAAGGGAGGAGGCAGCGAAGGCACTGGGGGATGGAGTTCCAGAGCCTCGGGGCTGAGAGGCTGAAGGCCCGGCCACCGATGGTAGGGCGATTGGGGCGGGGGATGTGGAGCAGACCGGAGCCGGAGGAACGGAGGGTACGGGCAGGTAGGTAGGGGGATAGTAGGTCGAAGAGGTAGGAGGGAGCGAGGCCGTGAATGGCCTTGTAGGTGAGGATGAGGATCTTGAATTCGATCCTCTGGGGGATGGGGAGCCAGTGGAGGCGAGCGAGGGTGGGAGTGATGTGGTCGCGGTGCCTGGTGCGGGACAGTACACGAGCTGCAGAGTTCTGAATGACCTGCAGCTTGTGGAGGGAGGTGGCGGGAAGGCCGGCGAGGAGAGAGTTCCCATAGTCCAGCCTTGAGGTGATAAAGGCGTGGACCAGAGTTTCAGCAGCGTGAGGGGTGAGGTAGTGCCGTAGTCTGGCGATATTCCAGAGGTGATGGAAGGCGGTGCCAGTCGTGGCGCGGATATGAGGAAGAAAGGACAGCTCAGGGTCGAACAGAACACCGAGGTTCCTGACCGGTTTTGAGACGTGGAGAGTGCAGCCTTGGATGCTGATACTGAGCATCTGCCTGAGGTGCGGAGGCGCTGACGTGAGCCAATCAGGAGGGCCTCAGTTTTGCGCACGTTGAGCTGAAGAAAGTTGTCTCTCGTCCAGGACTCAATGTCGGACAGACAGCTGTCAGGACATCGGGGGTCGTGGAGTTGAGGGTAGAGGAGGAAAGGTAGAGTTGGGTGTCATCCGCATACATGTGGAAGTTAACCCCATGTCTGCGGATGATGTCACCACAGGGGCAGCATATAGAGGGTGAAGAGGAGGGGACCGAGGACAGAGCCCTGAGGGACACCGCACAAGACAGTGCGGGGGACAGAGCCCTGAGGGACACCACATGAGACAGTACGGGGGGTGGAGGAAAAGCCATTTGTTGAAACAAAGTGAAGACGGTGGGAGAGGTACGACCTAAACCACTCAAGGACAGGGCCTTGAAGGTTGAGGTGGGAGGACAAGCGGTGGAGTAGGATAGCGTGGTCGACCGTATCGAATGCAGCCGATAGGTCGAGGAGGACGAGGAGGCAGAGGGAGCCCTGGTCGCAGATGGTCAAGATGTCATTAGTGACCTTGACCAGGGCGGTTTGTGTGCTATGGGCAGCACGGAAACCCGACTGAAGGGGTTCGAATAATGAATGGGTGAAATAATGAAATTAGGAGTGGACAGAACCATGAAGGTGGAGCTGAGAGGAGAAGCAGTGGAGAAGAACAGTGTTATCAAAAGTGTCGAAGGCAGCAGAGAGATCGAAAAGAATGAGGAGTGAGATCTAGTCACAGACAGAATGTCATTGGTGACTTTCACCAGAGCAGTCTCGCAACTGTGGGTGAGACAGAAACCAGATTGGAGGGGTTCAAGCAGGGAAAGGAAAGAGCGAAGCTGAGAAGCAACAACTCGTTACAGTACCTTGGAGAGGAAAGGCAGGATGGAGATGGGGTGGATATTAGGGAACAGGAATGGATTGAGGAATTGAAGCTATACAATTCCATCTAAGGCCCACATTCCACATACTCAATCTGTTACTTTCACTGTTTAGTGTTGGGTGGGGGAAACAAGATGAAACAAGGTAGAAAGAAAATAGAAGTGGCTGGGAACACTCAGCAGGTCAGGCAGCATCTATGGAGATAGGAAAGTGGGTTAACGTTTCAGGTCGATGACCTTTCGGCCGTTCTGATGAACCATCAACGATCTGAAATGTTAACTCACTTTCCTCTCTCCACTTTCCTCTCTCTGCCTGACCTGCTGAGTGTTCCAAGTGACTTCTGTTTTTATTTCAGAATTCCAGCATCCGCAATATTTTGCCTTTGGAAAGAATGTGGAACCTGATTATAGAAACACAAATAGATAAAATTAGTCTTTTGCTGAAAACTCACATGCATGATATCCTGCCTGTATCCATTGACATTGTTGCTTCCACCAAGGAGGTAAAGTTTTTCTCGAACAGTAGCCATTCCATGCCAGGCCCTTTCAACAGGAGCGTCAGCCTTAGATTCCCAATGGTTTGTTTCTGGGTCGTAACAGAGCAGATCCTTTAGGTAATTTCTGCCACTCCTCCCACAGGCTATGTACACCTTCCCTGCGTGCACTGTTCCAGCATGTGCATATACCTAAACATTAGTGGAGAAATATCATTTTATTCAAAGTATAAATCCTCATTCAATTAGACAGCTAAAAATGTTACTCCAGCAGAATGTAATGTAGTGATGATTCTTAAGCAGCTCTTCACAATAATAATATGATAATAATAATCCTTGCATTGGATAAAGCGCCTTATCATGTCTTCAAGACGTCTCAAAGTGCTTCACAGATTATACTGTAAAATGTAGTGACTGTGTATTTTGTGGACGAAATGCGTCAACCAATTGGGCACAGCAGTTTCACAAACCAAATAACTTACAAAGCCAGTAGGAAGAGGTAAAAGATCTGCAATGTATTGCTCTAATTATCCACATCTTCTTTTAACACCACTTTACTGTTTCTCTCACTGAACTAAAACAAACTGAACAGCCATTAGACATCTCTGCCTTATAGCGTAGAAGTCTCTAAACAAAATGGAGAGTTTCTTCTGACATCAGTGACAAAACACAAATAGATAAAATAGACAAACAGATTTGCTGCCTAAATCTTACTAATACATGGAGGATGCTAGAACAAAGAGGGGATAACTAAGTGTGGATAGCATAAATGAAAGAAGTTTCTAAGTTAATTTTGTTTTAAATTATTTTTTAATTATTCCCTTGAGAAAGCAATCCTTTGGATTTTGGTCATCCCTGTATTCCTGCTTCCCTCTTGATAACAGCTATACAAATAACACTTAGTTAATTCCAGCAAATACAAATATTTAAAACAGAAACAATTCCTAATTCCCCCCATTTCTTCTTTTACTTTTTAAGATTCCACTGAGATCAGACATGCCCTGAACACTAGACTACAATAACACTGTGGGAAGGGAATAAAGTTTTAAATGATGCAAACATGCCGTCATCATTTATTAATTAGAAGTGAAATAAGAATTATTACATACCTCTTTCTTTAAAGGCGCCACATATTCCCACGTGTTTAACCTAGAGTTGTAGCGCTCCACCACATTTAATTCCTGGTGGTAATCTCTGCCTGCGATTGCATACAGGCAATCACCGACTGCACAAATGCAATGGTCAGCGTGTGGCTGCTGCAGGGACTGGATCTGAAGCCACTTGTTATGCCGTGGATCATACCTTAAAATGAAAATAACAATAATAATTCTTGAATTTGATATAGCGCCTTATCACATCTTCGGGACATCGCAAAGTGCTTCAAGGAATATACTGTAAAGTGAATTGACTGTATATTTTGTGGGCGAAACGCGGTAGACAATTGCACACAGTCAAAAGTGAAACTGATAGTCACATAGAGGTGAGGTAGATTCCACCCCTAAGATAAACTGTTTTGACATTATTAAGCATAATGGCAAAACATTTTTGCCAATATGCTTAATGCTTATGAGGGGTTTTGATAGAGTAGATAGGGAGAAACTGTTTCTGCTGGTAAGTGGGTCGGTAACCAGAGGACACAAATTTGATCATATCTCACACCTAACACAGCTGAAACCCTTATTCACACGTTTGTCACCTCCTGCCTCCCAATTTTTCCAATGTCCTCCTTGCCATTTTCCGCAGCTCCACTACTCATAAAATCCAACTGATTCAAAACTCAGTTGCCTGTATTCTCACCTGTACCAAACTCCGCACTCCCAATACTCGCCCTTCAACCCCTCCCCAGTTCTTGCCAGGCTCCACTGGCTCCCTATGATTGAGGACCGATTGATTTCAAGATCCTCAAACACACTTACAAATCATTTCATGCTGTAGCATCTGCCTACCCCTCTGACCACTTATCCACCTGGAGCGCTTTGCCTTAATCCCTCTGCCATTTCCCCTCCTTGCTCATCTTCAGATCTTCCTCTCCAATTGTGCCTGTGGTCACCTCCCCTTTCTATCCAGCTCAGCATCAAGCTCAGTCACTCTTATGCACTCCTCCTCCTGGGACACTACTCCTGGTGAAAGCCGCTACAGTAAACAAGTCATACAAGTCATATCAGTTGGAACCATACATTTACAACAATATTAGTTTAATATGAATTATGAGTTATATCATACTTGCATCAGTCTCATCATATAGTTATATGACTTATGTTAAATTGGATTTTATATGACTTGCACATAACAAATGCACAAGTACCTAACTGGCTGGTGACGTTATGGCAAGCTTTCAAAATAGAAATTTTCAGACCTATCATTTTCTGGAACAACCATTTTCATTTTCATGTACTTTTCAACCTGTAAATGTTTTATTTGAATGTTTCTGTTGCCTTCCCTGATTTTACTGTACTTTTCTTGCAGTGGGAGATGATACAAACGTATGAGTTATCTAACAGTTGATTTGGACACTTAAACGAAGAGGACAGCCATAAAATACAGACGTAGACATATAGACATTCAGCCAGGTCCTGTTATTTATCACAAGAGGTCTGGAATATAAAAGAAAGGTGTTTCTCCAGTTATATAGCTCGCTGGTCAGACCTCATTTAGAGCACTGTGTTCAGTTTGGGGCACCCAATCTTAGGAATGCTGTAGAGGCCTTGGGAGCTGTCTAGTGACTGTTCAGTAGAATAATACAACAACAGAACCAACTTGCATTTATATACAGTAAAACTTGCATAAGGCTCTTGGTGGTAGTTCAACAACTATTGAACTACTATTGAACTATTGAACCTTGATATCTCAAATGAAGGGATTCTACTATGATGAGAGGCTGGGTACACTTGTGTTATTTTCCCTAAATACAAAAATGTTAAAGAGGGGATCTAATTGAGGTATTTAAAATAATAAAGGGAATTGACAAGGTATAACAAGGAAATTTAAATTACTGTACGTGTAAACTGGTTAGAAGCAAAACTAGAAACCATTTCAGCACACAAAGAATGTGGAATGCACTTGCCAAGGAAAGCTACAAATATACAACAACAACAAATTACATTTGTATAACAATCGATCGAGATGTGTAAAAGAGAGATAAATATTGTACTGTGATACAAGTATATTAAAGCACATGGAGCTGGGAAATGGGAATAAAAAATAAAGAGCTGCCATGAGCTAATAAAATCAAAATGCTACAGCATGATCAATCAAAACTCTTGTTCTTACATATTTATTGAAACACTAAAATTTACATACCTCCAGCAGCTGGCTTCTGCTCTATATCCTGCAGTGTTGTTATCACCACCCACAAGATAAGCAAAGTTATTTAAAACAGCAATACCCTGATTTGACATATTTGGCATTTGGGCCGGCGTAAGAGTTCTCCATTCCTGAGTCAACGGGTTCAGAAACTTAACCTCATCACTCATGTCTTCGTCTTGAGAGTACATTCCTCCAAATCCCACCACACAACAGAATTCTGATCTTAACTGTGTCAGTGGGCTCTGAAGTACAGGCTGTAGTATTTCATTCTGGTGGTAGGCCAAGGCATCTGCAAGGTTCTCTTTGAGAGGACAGGGGCTCAGTTTGTCATAGAGTTTCAGAAATGTCTGTTGCTCAATCAGTGCAAAACGGACCATCTGCAACAACTTTGGTGGATCTTGTAATGATACTTGATCCTTTTCGATCTCCTCAGGGGTATAATTATAGAGCAGAGCAGCTTCATAGACCTCACTCTCTGAATTAATCCAAAGTTTGTCACTGCTTAATAAGGTTTGGACTTTCTTCAAAGGCATTTGACGGTAGGTCTCTGTCTTACTGAAGGAGAGAAAGTTCTGAAGGATGTATGAATCAATTTTGTCACTCAATTGGGTCAAACTGTAAAGTTCGGCCAGTTCATACAGTGCCAAAATGTTGTCATTATCAATCCAGGACATGAGAAAATCACAGCAGAATACAATTACCTCTGGAATCTGCAACAAGAAAACAGAAATATCACGTCATGAAAAGTTGCACTACATTTGACAATAGTGCCTTTCACATTAGGAGGACGTCTCAAAGGGTTTCACAAGATAAACTGAAACGTTTTTACAGATTGTGTTTTGTAGGCAAACACAGCAGCTCACAACAATGATCCACAATAGCCATGAAGTGAATGACCAATTTTATTTGCAGGATTGTTGGCCAGGAAACCAAAGAGAAATTCCCTTTATTTTTCAAGTAGTGCCATGGGATATTTAACATCCATCCAAGCAAGCGGATGGGACTTTGGTTTAATGTCTTATCCAAAGGACGGGACCTCCAACACTGCACTAGAGTGTCTAGACTGTAATTCCAAAAAGTTCTATGGCCATGCCACTGTAATACGTTGGAAAGTTTTTCTGTAGGCCACAGTCAAATCGAATGAAGATCAAGCAGTCAAAAAGCCCATCTTTCATTCTCTGAAAAAAATAGACCACTGTGGTCTATTTTCTAAATTCATAGAAGCCCGAGTTGAACATTTTACGAGGAGTATTTTAACTTAAAGCATATTTATATATCCAAAGGATAATTATTGACTGGAACAAATTGCCAAGAGTGACTGTTGAGGCTGGGAACTTGCCTTATTTAAAAGAAAACACTTGATGCTGTGTTGGGAACCCAGTAGGGTGAGGATTCAGGAAGGAATGAGATAAATAAGCCTGAAGGGCTTGTTCATCCGAAAGAACCTTGTGATTTTGAGCTTTTTTTTCAACTCTTCCTGTCTGTATAACTACAATACAATGCAATTTACACTGATATAGTACCTTTCACGTCTACTCGATGTGGAGTCGATTTTAAACTAAGAATTAAAATTACTTTGCATCAATAAATCCCTCCAAAAAACCAAAAAACAATAATAAATTGGTCATTTTTAATCTACGACTGTTTGTGGGACATGGCTGTGCACAATTGGCTGCCGCGTTTGCCCACAAATATACAGTCAATTCACTTTACAGTGTGTTCTGTGAAGCGCTTTGGGACGTCCTCCTGACGTGAAAAGCGCTATATCAAATGCAAGGATTATTATTATTATTATTATTATTATAAAACCAGCTTTTCTGGGAATTACAAAGAATTTACAGCATGGAAACAGGCCATTCAGCCCAACCAGTAACTGTTTATACTCCACACGTGTCTCCATCCATTTTTTACTCCTTCCTTCCTTCTATTCCCTCTTACTCATGTGAAGATCTATTTTCCTCTTGAATTCATCTGTACTATCTGATTCAACCACCAATTCAAACAGAGTTCCAGAATTTCGCTACCCTCTGCTAAAAGCAGTTTCTACAAAATTCTCTTTTAGATTCCCCTATTCACTATCTTTCTTATACTTGTGTCCCTGGATACAGACTCTCTAAACAGTGGTAACAGTGCTATCTTTATTGAACCCTTTTATAATTTTAAAGACCTCCTCTTAAACACTTCCTCATTTTGGTGTCCTGTAGCTAAATGGTTAGAGCACTCGCCTCGCAAGCGAGAGGACTTGAGTTTGATTCCCAGGCAGGGCGAAACATTGGGCAAGTTTCATTACTCTTTAAGTTATAATTACACACGCCTCTGTTTACTTAGCAGTAACTAGGAAACCGGTTGTTAGTCAATTGGTGGATCGCTTTTCTGGGGGTAATAACCCCTTAAAAAATAATAATTTGGTCACTCAATCCACGACTGTTTGTGGAACACTGCTGTGAGAAATTGGCTGCCACGTTTGCCCACAAAATATACAGTGAATTCACTTTACAGTATATTCTGTGAAGCACTCTGAGACGTCTCGAAGACGTGATAAGGCACGCTATCAAAATATTATTGTCATCTTCTAGCGAAAGAGGCCTAATCTAGCCAGAATCTCCTGATAGCAGTAACCTGGCAGTCCTGGTATCCTCCTACTTAATCTATGCTGTATTCTTTCCATTGCTCCTATATCCATCTTATAGTGTGGCGACCAGAATTGTACACAGTACTACAAATGTGGTCTAACTACGTTTTGCACAAATAGGTTTAGTAGCTTTTTTCACTTGAAAAGTAGAGATGTTACATGTCAAGGTCAGTACAGTTCTAATCTGCTTACTTCCCTTATTTACAAATGGTTTACTCATTGCTCAACAGAAATTGAACATTTCACAAATTCCACAATAATAAACCCTCCAAGTATAACAGGTTAAAATTCCCTTCATCAGTACAATATTTTTAAGAAGCCCTTGGGCAAGGGCATAGGAAGATGGGAGTATTAGAACTTAACAACAACAAGATTACATTTGTATAGCGCCTTTCACGTCAGGAGGACGTCCCAAGGCGCTGGACAGTGTACAGCTTAAGTCAATTACCTGCAATTGGCAAGCAGTCATCAGCATGTCCTGCACATTTTCCAGGTTCAAGACCATCTCAGAAGTATATATGAAGTCCAAAATTTTGCACATGGCTAAATAAGACACCCCATGTAAAAAAACCTCTTTCTCTTGTGTCTCCCGCAGCCCACCAGCAAACATTCCCCTAGAAATAAGACAAGCATTGATCAGTCTTCAAACACAGTGGAATTAAGAATAATTCAATCTGGACAGATGATAGGGAAAGAATAGTTTTTCAGAGAACAGGAGCAAACAGCGGGGCAGGCTCGAGGGCCCAAATGGCCTACTCCTGCTCCTAATTCTTAACAGCAACATTAAACACAATGGATCGAATGGCCTCCTAATGTGTTGTATCCACATGTTCATCACATCTAGGCTCGACCACGCCCCTGCTTGTCGGCCTTCCCAACTCCTCCCTCCACAAACTGCAGATCATTCAGAACTCTGCAGCTCATGTCCTCTCCCGCCCCAGGCTCTGTGACTCTATCACCCTCACTCAGTTCCACTGGCTCACCATCCCCCAGAGGATAAAGTTCTATTTCCTCGTCCTCACCTTCAAGGCCCTCCACGGCTTTGCTCCTTCCTACCTCTGTGACCTGCTAATCCAATATCAACCTATTCACTCCCTCCGCTCAGCAGGCTCCGGCCTGCTCCACATCCCCCTTCCCACCATCGGCGGTCGGGCCTTCAGCATCTTTGCCCCCACTTCATACCTCGCTCCCTCCATTGTCTCCTCCCTGACTGTGCCTTGAACCACCCTCCTGCCCTACCCGCTCCCTAATCCCAACCCTTGCTCAGGTCTAAATCCCTGACTGTTCAGCAGCTTGGGACATCCTCCCGACATAAAAGACGCTGTGTAAATGTAATTTTGTATTGTATTGTAGATTTCTATGGTTTTATGGATTCATTAGGTCAGATATTCCAAAAGGAATATACAAAAGGAATCATAACAACGTTTATCATATTCCTCCAACATAGGAGAAAAACATATAATGACCCTGTAGCTGAATATTAAGAGTATTTATTGTTCATCATTAGGCACTAAAGAGGTTTCAAACTCCAAAGTCCCATATCTGCCAGTCATTCACATCTGACAGTCAATAAAGTCTGCCACTCTCAACGGTAATTACAACTTACATGTGCCCTTCTCATGCAGGATGCACCTAGCAAGGGAGAAGGGGGAGGTGACCAGAAGGACAGTCCAAGAGGTAGGTCTTAAGGTGAGATTTAAAGATAAAGGGTGTGCAGTAACAGAGAGATCTGGGGGTTCAGAGGAGATTTACAAGACTTATATCAGGGATGAGGGAGTACAATTATGTGGAGAGACTAGAGAGGCTGGGATTATTCTCCTTAGAGCAGAGACGGTTGAGGGGAGATTTAATAGAGGTGTTCAAAATTATGAGAGATTTTGATAAGAGTACATAGAGGAAAACTGTTTCCTCTGGCGGGTGGGTCGGTAACCAGAGGACACAGATAACTGGCAAAAGAACAGTTTCATACAGTTTCACTGGGAAAGCCAATAGGCACGGGCATGCTAATCTGAAACTTATAGTTTGGGCAACCATATGATGAGATTAAAAATAACTAAGTCTGTTGAGCTTTTAGGGGGAAATATTTCAGATAATTTCTCAATGTATAAAAGTCTTGATATATTTACTTTCTTGTTTAAATAATGGCACATTCATGAATGAACAATAAGATTTTGCTCCCAGCACTGTGGTCCCCAACAACAATTTATACACAAAAGAGAACAGCAGATGACCTAAAGACGTGTACGTACCTAAAATAATCACATGATGCTGCCAGAAGTATACGGTGAGCTTCAATTGCCTTCCCCTCCACTATCAACAAAACATCAAATAAGCTGCTACTATTCCGGAGTGCAACCAGTCCGTCCAGCAGAGACTGTGAATGTGTTGAACTCCGATATGTATGGCTCAGCCGTTTCTGACTTTGCTGTTTTGCTTTGTGCTCCTCCGCCATTGTCAATCAAATGCTATCAGGCACACAGGCTTCATGGATGTGGGCCGTCAGTTCAGGGCCAAGAAATAACTGGACATGCGGTCTAAAAAATATCAGAGATACAATCAAAATAATTCAGCTTGCAAGGACAACCAAATAGACAGACAGGAATATCACAGATCAGGGAAGTCCCATCTTTGGTGCATTGTAGAATCATAGAATTATACAGCACAGAAGGAGGCCATTCAGCCCATCATACTCATGTCAGCTCTATGAAAGAGCTATCCAAATTAATCCCACTCCCCGCTCTCTCCCTATAGCCTTGCCTTGCTAATTTGTCCTAACCAAATTCTATCCAATTCTTGCTTGAAAGTTTTTTTTTATCAAATCTGCTTCCACCACCCTTTCATTGTCTGTGCTAAATTAGTGGATGATACAGTGAACCTCAGCATTGATAGACAGGGACTGGGAAGAAACAGCTGACAAATTATGGATCAGAACGGTGACTTTCTGGTCTGTGATGTACCACATCACTTAATACATTAATCCAATCTTCAGAAGATCCCTCAACTCCCAACAAAACATCTAACTTCATACACTCGTCCTTAAATTTATACCGATTTTTTTTGTTTCAAACAGCTGATCCTCATAGTATTGCTTCCACCTCAATATTCAAATGAGATCAATAATAAGGTATCTTTTTGGTTGTGGAACTTTAATTTTTTATAACAGATTTCTGTGTTTTTACAGACATTATCTTTCCTTGAGCTACATTTCAACTGTGTATATTGTAATTAATATGTACAATCAGCTTAACTGAACTCACAGGTATGCTATTAGCTATTCAAATAAGAAGAAAATAACATTCTAGAATTTAAATCAACACCAGAAACGCAAGCCACAATGACAAGGAAATGAATACAAAACATCATTATCATTAGTTTAGCCAACTAACAACATTATTAATAATCACCTTTGCATTTAATGTGACGCCTTTCAGTCGGGAGAACGTCACAAAATATTTCACAGGATATTACAGTAAAGGGTAGTGAATGTGTTTTGTAGACTTTGTTTCGTTTCAACAAAAAAATGCTCATAACAATGTACAAATTCTAATTTGAATCACTTACAGTTGCAATGAACTTTTAACATTTCATAAAAGCATGAAATTGAAAAGGCCATTTAGTTAATAAAGCACACAATATCTACAAACTACACACAATACTTTACCTTTCAGGTTTTAAAATTTGAATCATTGCTTGTTGGTCACAAAACACACCTAGGGATCAGTCATACAACATTTTGAAAAGCGTAGAGAATGCAACACAACCACAACCACTGAAGCTTATTTTAGCAACACAGGAAGGTCAAAAATTACAGCTGTCCAACCCAATGACTCAGCCTACAAATGGCTTCAGAATCTTCAATATGCACCTTCTATGTAGTTGTAAATATTGAATCATTCTGCAGTGCGAGTTCACCTGAGGATGTAGTCCGGCTTCCAAAAGCAAAAGGAACAGAATGCAAACATTTTAAATGTGAAAGCATTTTGATATAGATCTTTTAGCAGTGCTGAGGTCTGGGAAAAAGGTCGATACTTTCACTTTTACTTTAGACGTTTGGAGTAAACAAGATTTAAACATCATACACAAGTTGTTTATCTTGTACTGAACTGCCTGCGATTCAAGGGGAGTAAATCAGAACAAATCTGCAGAAACACTACTTCAGTGAGCAAGTAGTAAACGTATGGAACAGGCTCCCAGGGAGACAGTGGAAGCAGAAAATGTTGTTTGTTTCAAGAACAAATTAGATAGATTTCTGCTAAAAGGGGCGCGAGACAGGGTCGCGGGGCAAGAGATGGGGTCACAGGGGGAGAGACGTGGTCGCGGTGGAGAGACTGGATCGCAGGGGGAGAGACGAGATCACGAGGGGGTGAGAAATGGGGTCGCAGGGGAGCGAGAGATGGGGCCGTAGAGGGTCACGGGGTGGCGAGAGACGGGGTCTCGGAGGGGCGAACGACAGGGTCACGGGAAGACGGGATCGCGGTGGGAGACACGGGATCGCGAGGGGGTGAGAAACGGGGGGACGGGGGGGGAACGAGAAAAAGTGTCGCGGGGGAGATAGGATCGCGGTGGAAGAGACATGATTGTGGGGGGAGAGACAGGATCGCGAGGGGGTGAGTAACGGGGTGCCGGGGAGGTAAGATACGGGGTTGCAGGGGGAGAGACAAGGTCGTGAGATATGGCTCGCGGGGGCGGCGAGAGAGGATCACAGGGGGTCATGACGGGGAGAAGGGGGTGAATATTAATTTGTCCACAAAATACACAGTGAATCCACTTTACAGTATATTCTGTGAAGCGCTTTGAGGCGTCTCAATGACTTGATAAGGCGCCATATCAAATGTAAGGATTATTCTTCTAAATTTGGTATAGTGCCTTTCATGTTGGGAAAACATCCTAAAGAGCTTCGCAAAGATAACAATAATAATCCTTGCATTTGCTTTAGCGCCTTATCATGTCTTTGACTGGTGTCTCAAAGCACTTCACAGGATACACTGTAAAGTGTAGTGACTGTGTTTTTGTATATATTTTATATGGGGTAGTCAGGGGGATAGAGAGGGGCGGGGTGGGGGGGGGAGAACCAAGAGAGAGAAATGCTAATCATTATTATTATGTGAAACGTCTGTCTGTCTGTTTACCTCAACACAAGCACAGCTGGAGCCGGACTGACTGGGACTTAAACAACAACAGGACACCCCCAAATAAAACATGGAGCTCCAAATCCAATCCAAATACAATGCTCCCCCAACCAATACAACACCAGTGACAATCTGCGGGCCCTGTTTTGCCCGTCACCCTGTGGGGGAGACTGCTCTCTCTCTCTGTCTGTCTGTCTGTCTCCCTGTGGGGGAGACTGCTCTCTCTCTGTCTGTCTGTCTGTGGGGGAGACTGCTCTCTCTCTCTGTCTGTCTCCCTGTGGGGGAGACTGCTCTCTCTCTCTGTCTGTCTCCCTGTGGGGGAGACTGCTCTCTCTCTCTGTCTGTCTCCCTGTGGGGGAGACTACTCTCTCTCTCTGTCTGTCTGTCTGTCTCCCTGTGGGGGAGACTGCTCTCTCTCTGTCTGTCTGTCACCCTGTGGGGGAGACTACTCTCTCTCTGTCTGTCTGTCTGTGGGGGAGACTGCTCTCTCTCTCTGTCTGTCTGCCTGTGGGGGAGACTGCTCTCTCTCTGTCTGTCTGTCTGTCTCCCTGTGGGGGAGACTGCTCTCTCTCTGTCTGTCTGTCTGTCTGTGGGGGAGACTGCTCTCTCTCTCTGTCTGTCTCCCTGTGGGGGAGACTACTCTCTCTCTCTGTCTGTCTGTCTGCCTGTGGGGGAGACTGCTCTCTCTCTCTGTCTGTCTCCCTGTGGGGGAGACTACTCTCTCTCTCTGTCTGTCTGTCTGTCTCCCTGTGGGGGAGACTACTCTCTCTCTGTCTGTCTGTCTGTGGGGGAGACTGCTCTCTCTCTCTGTCTGTCTGTCTCCCTGTGGGGGAGACTGCTCTCTCTCTGTCTGTCTGTCTGTCTCCCTGTGGGGGAGACTGCTCTCTCTCTCTCTGTCTGTCTGTCTCCCTGTGGGGGAGACTGCTCTCTCTCTCTCTGTCTGTCTGTCTCCCTGTGGGGGAGACTGCTCTCTCTCTCTCTGTCTGTCTGTCTCCCTGTGGGGGAGACTGCTCTCTCTCTGTCTGTCTGTCTCCCTGTGGGGGAGACTGCTCTCTCTCTCTCTCTGTCTGTCTCCCTGTGGGGAGACTGCTCTCTCTCTGTCTGTCTGTCTCCCTGTGGGGGAGACTGCTCTCTCTCTCTCTCTGTCTGTCTCCCTGTGGGGGAGACTGCTCTCTCTCTGTCTGTCTGTCTCCCTGTGGGGGAGACTGCTCTCTCTCTCTCTGTCTGTCTCACTCACTCTATCTGTCTGTGTGTCTCTCTCTCTGTGTCTGTGTCTCTGTGTCTGTCTCTGTCTGTGTGTCTGTGTCTCTGTCTGTGTGTGTGTCTCTCTCTCTCTCTCTGTCTGTGTGTGTCTCTCTCTGTGTGTCTCTCTCTGTCTGTCTGTGTCTCTGTGTGTGTGTCTCTCTCTCTCTCTGTGTCTCTCTCTCTCTCTCTGTGTGTGTGTGTCCGTGTCTGGTTAATCAGTACAACACGGCAGTGTTCGTTCCAATAAAAGTGAGTTTCGCCACTTACCCTCGAACCCCCACCCCCAAACAACCCCCAAACCGAACCCGAGGCCGAGCAGCGGGTGCGTCGTCCGGGTTTAAAATCGCTCGCTGTCTTTTCACGAGATGTGTGTATGCGTTTAGTGTGTGGAGTGTGTGTCTGTGTGTGAGTGCGTGTGTGCGTGTGTCTGTGCGTATATTATTTTTTATATTTTTAAAAAAAAATCAAAAAATAAAATAAAATTCAAAAGACATTTTTTTTTAAAAAAACGACAATAACAATAATCAAAAAAAATAAAATATAACCAGAAGAAGAAGATCAGCGTTTATCGCTTAAATCCTCGGAGGGGGAGGAGGAGGGGACGCGTGTGTGTGTGTGTGTGTTTTTTTTATATAAAAAAGAAATCCGCTCGAAAAACATTGGCCGAGAGGAGGAGGAGGAGAGAGGAGGAGAGTGTGAGGTGACGCCCGGGAGGAAGGCGGTGAGAGACGCTCGCGCCAACATGGCGGCCGCGCCTGGAAGGCTCTGGAAAAGGCGCGCGGCCGCCATGTTGGCGCGGCCGCCATGTTGGCGCGAGCGTCTCTCACCGCCTTCTTCAGGCTCCGGAAAAGGCGCGCGGCCGCCATGTTGGCGCGGGCGCCTCTCACCGCCGTGCGCTTCAGGTCGGTTTCACTTTTTTTCTCTCTCTCTCTCTCTGTCTCTCTCTGAGGTGACTCCCAGGCTCCTCCCGCTTTCATTTACGATTATGATCGCCGCCGCCGCCGCCGCTGCTGCTGCCGTCGTCGTCCGTCGTCGTGCTCGTCGTGTGTACGATACCGCGCCCCCCTCGCGGCCTCGAGACGTCTCCTCGACGGCGCTTGGCTTGGCGGGGGGGGACGGGGGCGAAACCTCCCCCACACAAACGGCCGTGGGTTGAAAATGACCGATTTATTATTTATTATTGTTTGTTTATTATTGTTTTTTTTGGAGGGATTATTATCGGGCGCGGAGTAAGGAAACTTGCCCAAGGTTTTGCCCCGCCTGGTACTCTATACACGTGCGGATATAAATGCCGACCCTCCTCCCCACTGACTCCCGCTATACACAGGCTGAATAATGCCGAGCGAGAGCCGCCATCCCGGGGCACGGGCGCCGCGTCATAAGGGGGTCCCCGAGACGCACTCGAAGCGCTTCGTGGGGTGGGGGGAGACGGGACGTACGGGGAAGCATAGCGACGGGCGTGACTTCCAAAAAGGAAGGCGCTGGAAAAGGCGGGCGGCGCCGTGTTGCTCTCTTACGACGTTGCTCTGAAGGTCGGTTAACTTTTTAAGGTGACTCTGAGGTACAGTTTATTATTATATGTATATATATGTAAATCCCCCAGCGATATCGGACCTCACACTAACTCCTGACTCCATTATAAACAGGGAAATAATAATGAATAAGCATTACAATCCTTGTGTTTACAGGGTACAGCGCCGTATCGGGTCCTCGAGGCGTCTCGAAGCACTTCGCGGGGACGTACGGTGAAGTGTACAACAACAACAACAACAAAATTACACTTATAGAGCGCCTTTCATGTCGGGAGGACGTCCCAAAGCGTGTAGTGACTGGCGTGTTTCGCAGGCGAAACGCGGCAGCCCAAACTGGTGCTCATCGACATCCCACAAACGGTGGTTTGAGCGATTGAATTATTAAAACGCGGCCATATGTCAAAAATTGTTCAACCACAGAACATAGTTTACTTTACGATATATCCCGTGAAGAGCTTCGAGACTCCCTCCTGAGGGGTGCGAGGCGCTCTGCCAAATGCAAGGATTAGTGTTATTTTTGCATTATTTTTTCTCATTGGCATACATGTGCCTCGGTGCTCCCAGGCCCCAACACTGACCAACTGCCTTGTTCTGGTTTGCAAACCTTGGGCAAGTTTCCTTACTCCACACAGAGCCTAATAATAATCCTCCAAAACCAAAAACAATAATAAATTGGTCATTTTCAATCTACGACTGTTTGTGGGACATTGCTGTGCGCAATTGGCTGCCGCGTTCGCCCACAAATATACAGTCAATTCACTTTACAGTGTGTTCGTGAAGCGCTTTGGGACGTCCTCCCCACGTGAAAATGCAAGGATTATTATTATTATTATGTCCCTCGCTGCTCCCAGGCCCCAACACTGACCAACTGCCTTGTTTTGGTTTGCAAACGTTGGCAAGTTTCCTGACTCCACACACACGCCTGTTTTCCTAGCAATAAGAAGGAACCCGGTTGTTAGTCGATTAGTGGATCGCATCGCATTTACAGGGATAATAATTCCTTCAAAAAAGATATAAATTAGTCTGTTTGTGGGGACACTGCTATGCGCAAATGGTTGCCAAGTTTCGCCCACAAAATAGACAGTCAATTCACTTTACAGTGTATCCTGTGAAGCGCTTTGAGACGCCTCAAAGACATGATAATGCTCTGTATCAAATGCAAGGATTATTATTATTTATTATTATTGACAAAGTGCGGTCAAAGAAATATGGTCATGAGTTGGGCCTTGATTTGAGGTGGGGGTTGGGCCAGGGTGGGGGCCAAGTCAGAGGAGATCCAGAACAACAACAACAACTTGGATTTATATAGCGCCCTCCACGCCGGACGGCATCTCAGAGCGCTTCACAGTAATGAATCCCGGGCGAGCGAGGGGGAGGAAGGTGACCAAAGGCGCAGTCGAAAAGAAAGGTCTTCAGGAGGGACCTGAAAGTAGGAGGCGAGGAGAAGGGAATGAGGAAGGGAATTCCAGAGCTTCGGGGCATAGTGGCTGAAGGCAAGGCCGCCGAGGGTGGAGCGGAGGACTTGGGGGACGAGGAGGAGGCCAGACCTGGAGGAACGAAGGCAGCGGGTACTGTTTTGAGGAGAGAGGACGTCGGAGAGGTCGGGGGGTGCAGAGGAGTGGAGGGATTTGAATACAAGGGTGAGGATCCAATGGAGTTCCACAGAGTGGAGGCAAAGCAACTAAAAGCCACCAGCCGATGATGGGGTGGATTGGGCAGCGGACATGAAGCGGGCCGGTGCTTGCACGGGAGTGGCCGAGTTGGTAGGGTTGCAGATCGCAGATCGGTAGGGTGGGATGAGACCCTGGAAGGATTCGGAAGTGAGAATGGGTTTCTGTGCAGAAACCAGAATGAGGATCTTGAACTTGGTCCACTGAGGAGCCAATGGTGCCAAGCGAGGGTGGGGGTGATAAGTTTACGGAGCGTGGTGCAGGAGGACATGAGCTGCAGAGTTCTAGAAAATCTGCAGATTGTGGCGGGAAGAGCTGGATCATTCCAGCAGGTAGTGTATTGGCTTAGACAAGCCTGGATATAATAAAAACTTCAGATGCTTCAACATCTTCAAATGATTGTTTATTAAATAATACCCTCCTCCCTTGCTTTCCCCCAATTCTTTTGCTCTGAGTTTGACACAATTCCCGTGAGACGCTCTGAGATGTTATCCTAGGTGAAGTGCCCATTGTAAATACTACACACATTTTTTTCCCCATTTTCCTTTTTTTCCATTTTCCTCATTTCCAGGACTGTTCAACTGAATTTTCTTCAATATCTTCAGTTCGGAGAGCACCCAGGCTGCATTGGTCAACAGGATGCCCCAGTCTCCTAACCTCGCCTCCATGGTGTCAAAATTGTTCCTGAAAACATTGTTCCTGAAAAAATTCATCATCTCTGTATTCTCCCTCAACCTCCCTACCTCATCCCTGCCCAAATTTCCCAAACTTAAGGAAGATTTCCAGAGAGAGACTGACACAAGGACAGATAGGCACTGAATGAATTTGAGTTTAGTCAAATTTAGTTTAGTCATAGAAGCGTCCTTATGGGAAAATATTAGTAATTTATTGTGATCTCGTCACCATAACCTTCTGCTGCTAGGAGTTCTGGTGTATAAGTCACACAGTTGTGCATATGTACAATCTGAGTACTATGAATTTTGTTGTTGTTCAGGGCAGGGGGAAGTTTTAACCATACATATCGTATCTAATTTAGGCACCAGTTTGGTTTGTGCACCAGAAACCCATTGTCTTAGCCTTAAGACATTTGGTCACTCAATCCACGACTGTTTGTGGGACACTGCTGTGCGCAATTGGCCGTCGTCGTTTTGTCCACAAAATACATAGCCAATCCACTTCACAGATATATTCTGTGAAGAGCTTTGAGACGTCTCAACGACATGACATACCAAATGTAAGGATTATTATCATTATAAGTTTGTTATAGCGCCTTTTATGTTGGCAAAATATCTCAAAGAGCTTCATAAGGATAATAAGAGCCCTTGCATTTGATATCACATCTTCTAGACTTCTCAAATTGTTTCACAGAGTATAGTAAAGTGAATTGACTATATATTTTGCTGACGAAAATGATTTACTAAAAAAGTGCTGTGATTGTGTGTTTTGTGGGGGGGGGGTTGTGCACAGGTAATTAATTGCTGTCATGTGTAGTGACTGAATTTGGAGATAAGGTGTAGGAGAGGTTAATAACGTTGAGCAATTGGGGAGGGAGAGGCGTGGGGATAGGAAAAACTGCAATTCTTGCTGTTTTCAGGGNAGACGAAGGTCGTTCCTGTGACAGGAGGAAGTGGCTCCTCCAGCCAATACTGGCTGCTCTCACCGACTCTCCTCCAGTCCCACCTCCGGGTCAGCCTTCTGGCTGCAGCATTTTCCAACCTGATTTTTTTNAGAAGGTCCTGCAAGAGTGTCCTCGATGCCTTTCATAGAACTGGAGAGTAACCTGCCGGCGAGCTGCATCCCCGAGGAGTTGGTGAACAAATTATGTTCCGTGGCTGCCGAGGCACTCAGCAAGCCAGCCGAGGCGAGTACCAGCTCTCTGGCGCACAGTGATCAGTGCATTCAATACCGGCACTGGGATTGTTTGAATCCCTCAAGAATAGACAATAGTGAAGGGCAGCGAGGAGGACTGGTCAGGGTGGCATTGACGTTATGTGCAGTCACTAGGAGAGGTGGGGGTGGGAATCTGAAGGCCCGCGGACAGTTTTTAAAAAAAAATTTTGGTTTGGGGCCTGGTCCGGCTACATTTCGTCCACAACATATGCAGTCAATCCATTTTACAGTATACTCTATAATAATCCTTGCATTTGATATAGCGCTTTTCACGTCGGGAGGACATCCCAAAGCGCTTCACAGAACACACTGTAAAGTGAATTGACTGTATATTTGTGGGCGAAGCGCTTTGAGACGTTTCAAAGACGTGATAAGGCGCTATATCAAATGCAAGGATTATTATTAATCTATTCCAGATCCCCAGGAAGGTGGAATTTATACTGTGTTGTCAACTCACGGGTCCATCGATCATCCCCACCTTTTTCTTATCTATTTGGACTTGGGTCTTGAGCCTGAGCAAGGTAGAGAAATGACGGGATTGGGGGAAGGCGACTGAAGTTGGGATTAAAGAGGTGGGTTTTGAGAAGAGTTTTAAAACCAAGAATTCTAAGACAGAAGGTTGTTGGTTTAAGCACCATATTGGTCAACAATCCAGCAAATAAAATTGGTCATTGATTCATGGCTATTTGTGGGACATTGCTGTCTGCAAACTAACTGCTGCAGGTTGTTGGGTTCACAGGGATGGCCAGCGTGGAATTAACCAATCTGCTTTATCTGTCAATAAACTGTGGCCAGAATAGATCAGCTATTCTGTGTAGCCAAAGTATAGAATCGGGAACCCGAGACAAGGAACCAGAATCACCTGTATTTTATGTTTAACATCTCATTACTGAGGCAAAGGTTACAGAGTTTTGTATTAAATAAATAAGCAGGGTTACAACAGGCAGTATCTCATTACGCCATTATTCTCGAGTATAGTACATCACCTTGATGACAATATCAAAGTTCACAGGGAGCAGTCAAAATTCTCTTGGTTTGCGAACACTGGTACTGAATCTCTTGCAGCTGTGGTTGTTGTATTGTTGACATCCTTTTTCTGATTTTATTTGAATCTCAGAACTTCAGTTGGGAATTCTGCCCTCCTGGATGAGCGAATGATGAACTCGCTCTCTCCCACTGAGCCACTAACGTGTAGTAATAATAATCCTTGCATTTGATATAGCGCATATCATGATTTATCATCTCAGTTATATTCTTTATAACCTGGTTATCAACTTTAGGTCGATCAGTGCACCTATTCACCCATCTGATTATTTTAATCACGTTTGCTTTGACTGATTCTGATTAAACTGTACCATACAGAAGCTCTAAATTCACAAAATGACAGATTCAACAAACTGCAGCTGTATATCACCTGGACACTAGCTAACAAGCATAAACATACCGAACTGTGGAGTCCTGTAGCTTAGCGATTAGAGCGCTCGCCTCGCAAGTGAGAGGACCTGGGTTCAATTCCCAGGCAGGGTGAAACATCAGGCAAGTTTCTTTACTCCAGACGTCTCTTTACCTAACAGTAAGTAGGAATCCGGTTGTTAATCGAGTGGCTAATCGCTTTTCTGCAGGTAATAAGCCCTACAAAAGAAAATAATAATTTGGTCACTCCCAATTATTTATTGAAAAACCTAGGCGGGAGATAACAAAGGTGTGAATAAGGTATTCAGCTGCATTTGGTGAGAGGTGAGCAATATGGCAGAGTGGAAGAAAAGCAGTTTTGGTAAAGGAATGAACATGAGGAAGGAAGGAGAGCCGAGGATGTGTAATGAGGATGAGGATGTTCAATAATTTTGCGGGAGAGGCTAGGAGGTTGAGAAAGTCAAAGCCAGAAATGAGGATATTGGCAGGAGTCAAGTAAATAATAAAATAATCCTTGTATTATGTATTGTGCCTTTCACATCAGGAGGATGTCTCGAGGCTCTTCACGGGATTTTATTGTAAAGTATAGTTTTGTGGGCAAATGTGGCAGCACACACACAGAACCTTGAAGTGAATGACTAATTTTATCGGATTGTTGGCCAGGATACCAACATTGCAGGTTGGCTTCCATCCACGTTTATCTGCACGAAATTGAGGTTCATCCAGCCTTGATGTCTGACAAGTGGGTGGACAAGGGTGGTTTGGGTGTCATGATCTACATGTGGAAGTTAACCCCTTACCTGCAGCTGCCGTTACCATGAGGGAGCATGTAGATCAGGAAAACGCGGGAGCCTTGTCATACTCTGCAAGGAACAATATGAGGGTGAGAGGAGAAAACATCAGAGGAGATAAAGGAGAGGCAGTTGGGATTGGAACCAAGAGAGTGTGCTTTCACAGAGAGAGATATTGAGCAACTGATCAACAGGGAAGAGGGGTATGATCATGAGATGAATGATTTAATCTGGAGGACTGTTGACTAGGACAACAGTTTTACAGGGAGTTTTATAATAATCGTTCTTAAAAACATGTTATTTTTCAATTTATTTATATTATTTGTAAATAAAGTTTTATTCTGTACTTACCCATGTCGTTCGTACCTGACCTGGAGGAATTAAGTTCTTCACACTGCATGATGTTTACCTACCAAACACACAGTCACTAAACCTTGCAGTAAATCCTGTGAAGCTCTTTAAGACGTCCTCCTGAAGTGAAAGGCGCCAAATCAAATTTATCTATTATTGTGATATATTGTGCATTGTTCATTTCTGCTTTATGCTGTTTATTTCAAACGTAAACACTATTATTTCTGAAAAAATCTGTCAAATCTTTTTACAGAGAATCAACATCACAGTGAAAACTGGTTTAGCCATGCTAATTGCAGGCTCCATGGCTCCATGCGTGCAGCTGACCATTTCATCCATTGGTGTGGTGGGCAGTGCTGAGCAGAACAAGCAGCACAGTGCCAAGTTCTTTGAATTCCTTACCAAGGAGCTGGGCCTAACAGCAGACAGGCACGTATGGAAATCAAGAGTATTAGCTTCACTCTTTCACTGATAATAATACAATAACCCTTGCATTTGATATAACGCCTTATTACGTCTTTGAGACGTCTCAAAGCGCTTCACAGAATATATTGTAAAGTGAACTGACTGTATTTTGTGTGCGAAACGCTGCAGCCAATTGCACACAGCAGTGCCCCACAATCAGTCATGGATTGAGTGACCAAATTATTATTATTTATATTTTGTTTTGAAGGGATTATTATCCCCGGAAAAGCCAACCGCCAATCGACTAACAACCGGGTTCCTGCTAGGTAAACAGAGATGTGTGGAGTAAGGAAACTTGCCTAATGTTTTCAGGAAAATCTGTATGTTGAACAGGCACAGGGCTTATTCAGTCTGCCAACCCTATTTTGCCAGTTTATTAGATCATGGTGGATCTTTTAATCCCCTCTGAATCTGAAGGCTTAGGTTCAAGCCCCCCCATTGGACCTTTAAACTCGTAGCCTTAGCTGGCGCTCCAGTAGAATGCTGGTGGAGTGCTGCCCATGACACTGTTTGAAAAGAGAAGTTTCTCGTGGTGTCCTGGCCAACAATCCTCCAGTTAACATTGGCCACTCACTGCATGGCTATTTCTGGGTTGTTCTGCTGTGCACAAATTGGCTGGTGCATTCAATTACAAAATAAAAATGACTACTCCTGGAATCAGCCATTTTATCGTGCATGGGTGTCTGAGTTTATGTACCACAGGGACTGTTTATCAAGGGGTTAATCCTGTAAATAGCTTAATTAATTAGATGATTTTCTCTTTTTGTTCTTTATTCCATTGACTTTTGATTTCCAGGATTTTGATTCGATTTTACCCCGTGGAACCTTGGCAGATCGGGAAGAACGGTACCGTCATGACTTTTCTATAGAAAGGCGATATCTGTTTGTTCCCTGGAAGGCGAGTTGTGACCAGATGTGATCTCAGTCATGCTGAAAAAATATACTACATAGAGAAGGTACACTACACATTGACAGGTATATAGCACCTTTCACGTTGGGAGGAAGACATCCCAAGATGCTGGGAAGATCTCAATCTTCAAGCTGCTCTTCAGAATGTGATTCTTTAGTTTTGTAATGGAATAGTTATCTTCTGAGCCAATAGAAAGTGCAAGGACACACATGCGCGGTGCGACGCAAACAGTAAATGGGCTTCACTCCACTCGAAGGCCCCACTGTTGTGATTGTGTGTGTGTCTCTCTCTCTTTCAATGTCTATGTGTGAGTCTCTCCTCTGTATGTCTTTGTGAGTGTCTGCTTGAGTGTGTTTGTGAATGTCTATGTGAGTGTGTCTCCTCTCTACGTGTGTCTGTGAGTGTCTCTGTGAGTGTTCCTGTCTTCTCTATATGTGTTTGTGAATGTGTCTGTGTTTATGAGTGTCTCCATAGAGTGTCTTTCAATAAAGTGAAAAAATATATGTTGACTGTAAAATGTACCTTGATAGCACCAAGCACTCCCGCAACACCTGTAATTTTGGGAAAATATTTCTGCACTCTTCTATTGGCCCCAGGTCATCACCCTGTAAAAGGAGTAAAAAAAGAATGGATACTAAGCTGTGAGTTTCCAGGTACTGGAGGTCTGAACCCTGTCCAGATCAGTTGGATGAAATTCTCATTTGTCCAGTTTGACTCACAGCTGTGTTTTATTTGGGATTAAATTACAAATGTCACTGATGACAGCCTGTGTGGGAAAGGGAAACTCACAGATTGATGTTGTAGGGTAACTCTTCTGAGGCTGAGCCACAGTGGTAGAGCCGAACACAGGTGCTTCTGTCTTTGCATCACCTGCTTTGGCTTAGCTTGATGTCGCCATTGGATGTCCCAAATAGCAAAGATGACCCTCATTGTGATAAGCACCAACATTTATTACAATAAACTCAATGAACACATTGTAACAGCAGAATGTGGTCAATCACCATGATTGAAGCAAGCCTTCTGACAACTGGAATTAAACACAGATTCTACAGATTACTCTGGTGTAGTTTGTTTATTACCCCCAACCTGATTTCAGATTGAAATAGATTTGAATTTACTTTGTCATAAACCGTTCAAATCAGTTGAGGTTTTTACATGTGTGGGTGGGTGGGGGTATTATGGGTATTATGTTCAATGCCTGCAGGACATTAGTGGGTTTTGTAATTCGAAGCATTTTATACTTGCAGCTCATATGCAAAGGGAATTTTTTTTTGGTCAGCCGTGTGTCTGACACATGCAGAAACCCATCACTGTGCTTAATCCTAACCCAGCTGAGAATTCCACCGCCACACGGAAATCCCAGAGATGGATTGGTGGAATGGAATGCGCTCTCTCTCCCTGGAGGGATGCATCCTGTTTACCTAATTCCAGAAAGTAATAGGTGCAGGCTGGCAATAACTAATAATAATAATAATAATAATAATAAAAAAGGGAATAAATAATAAAAAGTTACTTTTAAACCATGTACTAACTACTCCCTAATGAAAGAGAAACTGGAGAGATCGTGTTGGGATTTTTTCTTCAGTGGATGGTGTGCAACCACACCATCGACACATCTGTCTCCAAGTGGTCAGGAGTCAGAGCCAGAGAGTGCAGCTCTATGAATGAGCAATTCGTGAAACACGTTTACCACCTCATAGAATAGAATTGTACAGCACAAAAAGAAGCCATTCTGCCCATTGAGTCTGTGCGGCTCTTTGAATAGAGCAATTAATGTCAATCCCACTCCCCGGCCCTTTCCCCATAACCTGCAAACCCGTCCTCCTCAAATACCCGTCCACCGCGTTTTTTTAAAAGTAGTTATCGAATTGGCCTCGACCGCCCTTTCAGGCAGTGTTCCAGATTCGAACAACTCGCTGCGTGAAAATATTTCTTCTCACCTCTCCCCTCGGCTTCTTTTAGAGACTATTTTGAATCTGTGACCTCGAGTCACCGACACACCCACCAGTGGGAACAGTTTGTCCCTTTCTAACCTGTCAAATCCCCTCATGATTTTGAAGACCTCTATTAGGTCCTCGTAACCTTCTCTGCTCCAATGAGAATAATCCTAACCTCTCGCCTTTCCTCATCATCACGGTCCCTCATTCCTGGTACCATCCTCATAAATCTCCTCTGCGCCCTTTCCAATGCCTTAACATCCTTCCTATAGTGCAGTGCCCAGAACTGGGGCAGTATTCTAACTGAGGCCTAACCAGTGTTTATATGGGTTAATCATAACCTCCAGACTCTTGTACTCTATGCCCCTGTTTATAAAGCCTAGAATCCCATATGCCCTTTTTACAGCTTGATCTCCCTGTCCTGTCACCTTCAAGGATTCATTTACCTGAACCCCCAGGTCTCTCTGTTCTTTTACCCCCCTTAAGATTGTATTACCGCCTATATTGCCCCTCATTCTTTCTACCAAAATGCATTACTTCGCATTTCTCCACATTGAAACTCATCTGCCTCCTGGCAGTGAGAGTTGTTGTAGCATTAAACAAAATCCCGAGACTAACTCTTTGGATAAAATTCTGTTGCTGGTAAAGCAGAAATGTGTTGTGTGCTCCTTTGCGTAAAACACATTTTATTATTGTTTACATACACACACGTACCCTTGTCAGTAACACACTGATTATAGGCACCTAAATAGCCTATAAACTGTCCAGTACTTCTGTATGTAATGAGGGAGTTCCAAACATACTGTAGATCGGGCTCTTGACAATGAAGGAACAAAATCGTGCAGTAACAGTCGAACAGCTTTAGACGTTGGGGTGATGTTTTCTCTGCTTCCGAAATGTGGATTTGCCTTCGGATGTCAAGGGAATCTTTGGTGAGCGGCGCATCCTCTTTAGCACAGAGTCATTCCTCTCTTTAACTTTAGGGTTTGACAGCTTCTGTAGACAATCTGTGAATGATTATAAGTCAGTCTAAAATTGACTAAAATATGTGAAACATCCAGAAAAAGTTGCACATTTTTTATTTTCTCCATATACAATTGAGGGAGCTAACACTAATAATCCTTGCATTTGGAATAGTTCCTTATCACGTTTTCGAGATGTCTCAAAGCGCTTCATAGAATGTACTGTAAAGTGAATGGACTATATTTTGTGGACGAAATTGCACATAGCAGTGTCCCACAAACAGTCATGGATTGAGTGACCAAATTATTATTTTTATTTATTTTTGAAGGGATTATTACTCCTGGAAAAGCAATCCGCCAATCGACTAACAACTATGTTCCTATTCACTGCTAGGTAAGCAGAGGCGTGTGGAATAAGGAAACTTGCCTAAGGTTTCACCCCCTCGGGAATCGAACCCACGTCCTCTCACTTGCGAGGCGAATTTTCTAACCGAATTGTAATTGAATAACTATAAAATGATTCACCTGAAGAATAAAGAAGCTGGTATTATACCCCGGACAGTTGATACCTGAGAGGGGGAGAACCGCAAAGGGACCCAGAGATTCAGGTTCCTAAGATGAACGGTGGACAAGATCATAAAGAAAACAAATAGCGTCCTTGGCTTTAAAGTCCAGAGGAATGGAGCACTGAAGTAGGGAAGTCATGTTAAATTTATATAAAACCTTGGTTAGATCACATGTGGAATATTGTGTGTCGTTCTGGACACCATATTACAGGAAGGATATTGTGGCATTGGAGAGTACAGTGGAGAATTACAAGATGTTACCAAAGAATAACATAATAACATGATACAGCTACCACAGCAAGATTGGACAGGTTAGAGCGTTTCTCTTCTGTTAAGATAAGAGGGCGTTTAAGGTTATGAAAGAATTCAATAAGGAGGAAGTTAATAAACTGTTTCCACTTCTGGTGAGTCCAAAATGAGGCAGTAAAAAGCAACAAAAACAGAAGTGGCCGGGAACGCTCAGCAGATCAGGCAGCATCTATGGAGAGAGGAAAGTGAGCCAACGTTTCAGGTCCACGACCCTTCGTCAGAACTGGGGCATGTTGGGAGGGAGAGATTTTTATGGGCTAATAGAGAGGGGGGACGCAGGACAAGGGAGTCAAGGGAGAAAATGGGGTAGAGGACAGGGGATGATGGGTTAAAGAGGAGTTAATGATAAAAAAAAGGGGTTGGGGGATTGCAACAAAACAGGCAAACCATCAGGCAGAGAGAAAAGGTGTGTCTGAGACCCAGATGATGTGGTAATAGTCACGTACGAGGGGGAGGGGGAAGGTTATGGTCTGAAATTGTTGAAATCAACATTGAGGCCAGAGGCTTGTAAGGTCCCGAGCAGATAAAAGGTGCTGTTCCTCGAGCTTGCACTGTGGTTCAATGAAACAACGTAGGAGCCATGGATGGAGAGGTCAGAGTGGGAGTGGGAGGGAGAGTTGAAGTGGCAAGAAACCGGAAGCTCAAGATTGTACTTGCGGACAGAACAGAGGTGTTCAGCAAATCGGTCGCCCAATCTGCGTTTGGTCTCCCCAATGTAGAGGAGACCACATCGTGAACAAAAGTAAGTAAAGTAAGATAGCTAGTAACAGGTCTGAGGGGAGTTTATGAGGAACTTCTTCAAGCAGAGGGGGTGAGAATGCGGAACCGATTGTTGGAAGCTGTGGTTGAAACAGAAAGCATCAATGTATTGAAGAGGAATCTTGGTACATACATGCAGGGGAAGGAAATGGAGGGAAAGGGTATGGGAGAGTGGATTGGGAGGGCTGGAGGCTGGTGTGGAGAATAAACACCAGCACACACCAGTTGGACTGAATGGTCTGTTTGCATGGCGTATCATTCTATGACATTGTCTGACTTATCCTTAGAGTAGGGAAGGGTGATTTTGATTGACATATTTAAAATAATGAAAGGAATTGACAGGTTAGATAGTGGATGACTCTTCCCTTTTAGAGAGAGCCATTGCAAGAGGATATCAACACTTAATATCAGAGCCAAGACAGTTAGAACTAAGGTCAGAAACCATTTGTTTACACAGAGGGTTCTGAAGATGCGGACTGCTCTGGGGTGTTTTCTCCCAGAAAACTCTGAAACACTCTTCCTCTATCCCTCCGCCTTGCCCCTTCCTTCCCCATCTTCAGCTCACACCTGAAGACCTTTCTTTTCGACTGGCCCATGGTCACCTCCCCCTCCCCAGGTTTGGCGTCCTGCTCCGCCACTGTCAAGCGCTCTGGGACACTACCCTGCATGAGGGGTGTTGTGTAAATGCAAGACAGAATCAAGAGGGAGGCTAAAAGAATTTGGATAATAGTGGTCTGGCATTGGGATTAAAAGTTCTGCCAAAATATAATGGGCTGAATCGGCTCCCGTTTTCCTACGCAAAAGTCTGCAGCAACTGTTTTACATCCTTGTTCTATCTCAAAGTCTGCACCCCTGACACGACCACTCCCTTGGACTCAGGAATCATGTCCACAATCATGTTCAATCCAGTTCCCAACCTGTCGTGAGACTTACTATTACTAGACGCTAAATCAAATACCAGGATATTTATTATCAAAAGGGAAAATTATTATCAGTCAAACCTCAACACTTTTCTAGGAAAGTCAAGCGCTACCACAAATACATATCAACATCTATTTTTATATAAAAAGAGGTTGATTAATTAAGATGTGGAATTTTATTTTACAGAGTTTTGTTACGGTTGGAATGCATGGCCTGAAAGGGTGATGGAAACAGCTTCAATAACAACTTTCAAAACAGAATTGGATAGGCACACACTGCCAGTCGGACATCAAGTCCTGGATGAGAGCTAACTTCCTGCAGTTGAATGTCAACAAAACTGAGGCTCTCCTGTTTGGCTCCTGTCATCGCCTCCATACCTTGAGCGCTGACAGCATTTTCCTCCCTGGATGCACTCTACATCTCATGGAGCCAATGTGGAACCTCAGCATCCTGTTCGACCCTCAACTGTCCTTCATACCTACATCCATGCCATGACCCGCTCCGCCTTTCCCCATCTCTGCAACATCGCTCGGCTCTGCCACTGTCTCACACCATAGGCCGCCAAGACCCTCATACACACAATCGTAATGTCCAGGTTCGACTACACAAACCCCCTGCTGTTTGCCTCCCAAATCCTACCTCTAAAGGCCGTAGATTATCCAGAACTCTGCAGCCCACGCCCTCTTCCACACCAGGCTCCGCGACCCTTGCCCAACTCCACTGGCTTCCCGTCACACAGAGGATACAGTCCAAAATCCTGGTCCTCACCTTCATAGCCCTCCATGACATCGTTCCCCCTACCTCTGTGACCTCCCATCCTGCCCCTAACCCCCTACCATCCTGACCACTCCCTCCGCTCAGCGGGCTCCAGCCTGCTTCACATCCCCCACCTCCCCAGCTCAACCATTGGCAGGCAGGCCTTCTGCACTCTGCCCCCACCCTCTGGAACTCCACCTCACAGTCCCTCCGCCTCGCCCCCTCCCTTGCCTCCTTCAAGACCCTCCTCTTCCACTGTGCCTTTGGGCCCCTGCTTCCCCCCCTACCCTCCACCCTCCCCGATCCCGACCCCCAGCTTGGGTCCGAAACACTGACTGTCCTCCTTCTGTGCTGTAATATTCTACGATTATTAACATTTTGGTTGAGAGTCTGGGTTTCCTGAGGTCACAGAGCAGGGGCGACAGCATCTCCTCACCTGCCAGCTCAGGATGACGTTGCTCCAGATTCTTCAACAAAGATTCATATTTGCAGGACTCAAAATCATCTCCTAAAATACACGTTGAACAGTCAAAAAACATATCCGCAACACATAGAGTAGAAAACATTTTGACTTGTATATGTTTAAAATAATACCGATTGCTTCATAAATGTTAGTGATAATTATCTGGAGTCAAAATAAAACCATAGTTGGTCGGGCAGAGAAACTGACCTCGATGACCTAGGTTCACACTGAAAGCCTTTCTCTGTCTCCACTGGATGCAAAGATTCAACATTTGAGGCATTTTCAGTGCAGTTTCTACAGAAAGGATTTGGGAAACTAACTCAGGTCACAAAATAACTGGGAAATGGAATGAGCACTCAGCTTTCAATAGGGAATTAAATAGATATCCCTAACTAAGGAGCAAAAAGAAAATCATGAAGCCTGCTTCATAACTCCCCCGCCCAACACAATTTCTGCCATTCTGCCCCACTCCCCATTCTCTTTAGAGCTCCATCCCAGAGTCCCTCGGGCTTGTTCCCTGAGATGGCTCAAAGCGCTTCACAGAATATACCGTAAAGTGAATTGACTGTCTATTTTGTGGGCGAAATGAGGCACAACAGCGTCGCACAAACAGTCGTGGACTGAGTGACCAAATTATTATTTATTTCTGAAGGGATTATTACCCTTGGAAAGGCAATCCACCGGTCGACTAACAACCAGGTTCCTATTTACTGCTAGGTGTGGAGTAAGAAAATCTGGCCAACGTTTTGCCCTGCTCGGGAATCAAACCCAGGGCCTCTCGCTTGCGAGGCGAGTGTTCTAACCACTGAGATACAGGACTCTACTTGATTTTTTTGCTTTAAAACCTGCTTATCTTTTACTCACGTTTTACTTGGATGAGGATATATTTCTTCTGTGTTGTCAGGTAGTTGCTGGCAAATTCTGTGGACGTTTGCTGATCACTAAGATTCATCAGGTTTCCAGCTTCATCAATGAGATCAATACAAACTGGGCCAGATAAAGAGATAGAAGAATCAGGGCTGTAAGGTATGTTTTTCTCCCCTCCTTACAGCCCCGGCCACTGTCTGTCATGTTTTACATATGATTCAGTCAACAGAGTGTGTCAGACTCAGTCACTTGGGGGAGATAGCTCTAAAGCAAGCTGTGATCTCGGGGAGAGATGTATTGTGTAATAGGATCATGTGTGCCTCTCTCTCTCTGCAATACGTTGCTTCCCTGGAATGTTTCTCTCACAATCCGGCCTTGTTCAGAGCACAGAAGGTCAAAGTGGGTTAAGAAGCTCAGTAAAGAAGATAGGGCTCAAAGAGTAGGGGAAATGGTAAGAAATTAACATTGCAATATTTGAGCGCACGAAGCATTCAGAATAAGATAGATGAATTAAAGGCACAGATAGATACAAACAGGTATGATCTAATAGCCATTACTGAGACATGGTTACAGGGAGATCCGGGGTGGGAGTTAAATATTCCGGGGTTTTCAGCTTATAGGAAGGATAGACAATGTGGAAAACGAGGTGGTGGGGAGGAATGGGGAAAACGCAGGGTGGGGGGAGCCTTGTTAATAAAGGATGGAATAAAAACAGTAGGATTTCAAATCAGATAACCAGGATGTAGAGACGGCATGGGTAGAATTATAAAATAACAAGGGGCAGAAAACATTAGTGGGAGTAGTTTATAGACCCCCAAATAGTGATCGCAGCGTAGCGCAGGGTATTAATCAGGAAATTAGAGGAGCGTGTAGCAAAGGTAATACAGTAACAGTGGGTGATTTCAATCTTCACATAGATTGGGAAAACCAAATCGGCAAAAGTAGGGTAGAGGATAGAGTGTATGAGAGAGAGCTTTCTGGAGCAGTAGCTGAGGAACCAACTCAGGGACAGGCCATCCTAGACCTTGTTTTGTGTAACGAAACAGGACGAGTCGGTAATATAGATATTAAGGCTCCTCCAGGGCAGAGTGGTCATAACATGATAGAATTTAGTATTAAGTTAGAGAGTGATGTAGTCAAATCCGAAGCAAGGGTCTTACATTTAAATAAAGCTAACTTTGCAGGTATGAGGGAAGAATTAGCTAAAATAGACTGGGGAATTAGATTAATGGATATGACAATAGACCAACAGTGGCAAATGTTTAAAGATATAATGCATAATTCTCAGCGGTCACATATTCCCTTGAGGAATAAGAGTACACAGGGAAAGCAGTTCATCAGTAGCTAACTAGAGCTGTTAGAGAAAGTATAAAACTAAAAGAAAAGACCTATAAAACTGCCAAAAAGAGTAGCAAACCTGAGGACTAGGACTGTTTTAGGGACCAACAAAGGAAAACCAAAAAGCTCATTAACTTTTTATTAACGTTATTAACGTGGAGTCCTGTAGCTCAGTGGTTAGAGCACTCGCTTTGCGAGTGAGAGACCTGAGTTCAATTCCAGGCAGAGGGCCAAACCTCGGGCAAGTTTCCTTACTCCACACAGAGCCTAATAATAATCCCTCCAAAACCAAAAACAATAATAAATTGGTCATTTTCAATCCACGACTGTTTGTGGGACATTGCTGTGCGCAATTGGCTGCCGCGTTCGCCCACAAATATACAGTCAATTCACTTTACAGTGTGTTCTGTGAAGCGCTTTGGGACGTGAAAAGCGCTATATCAAATGCAAGGATTTTTTTTATTAAGAGTGAGAAAATGGATTATGAGGGCAAGCTCGCTAGGAACATTAAGATAGATTGTAAGAGTTTTCATAAATACATTAAATACATTAAGAGGAATAGGCTAGCAGAAGTAAATGTGGGTCCATCACAGGCAGAGACAGGCGGAATTATAATGGGGGATAAGGATATGGTAAAGTCCTTAAATAAATACTTTGCTTCTGTCTTCACGTTAGAAGACACAAGCAGTTTACCAGAAATAGAGATGAACCAAGGGGCTAATGATAGGGAGCAACTTAGGGAAATTTACATTAGCAAAGAATTGGTGTTAGGGAAATTGTTGGCATTAAAAAGTGACAAGTCCCCTGGACCTGATGGTTTTCATCCTAGGGTTTTAAAAGAGCTAACTCATGAGGTAGTGGAAGGGGAGAGACTGGATAGTGTTAGCGTTCAGAAGGACTTGGGTATCCTTGTACACCAGTCACAAAAAGTTAGTTTGCTGGTACAGCAAGCGATTAGGAAAGCTAACGGTATGTTGGCATTTGTTACAAAAGGGTTAGAATATAAGAGTAGGGAAGTCTTGCTGCAACTGTATAGGGCTGTGGTGAGGCCGCACCGAGAGTATTTTGTGCAGTTTTGGTCTCCTTATTTAAGAAAGGTTGTACTCGCCTTCGAGGGTGTACAACGTAGATTCGCTGGGTTGGTACCTGGGATGAGGGGATGAGTTACGAGGATAGGTTGAGCAATTTAGGCCTATATTCTCTAGAATATAGAGGAATGAGAGGTGATCTTATAGAAACCTATAAGATTATTAAGGGGAACGACAGAATAGATAGTGGAAGACTTTTCCCCTGTTTGGAGAAACTATAACCAGGGGTCACAGTCTTAAAATTAGGGGTAAGCCCTTTCACACTGAGTTGAGGAAAACTTCTTCACTCAGAGGGTAGTGAATTTATGGAATTCTCTACCCCCAAAGGGCTGTAGATGCTCAGTCCTTGAACATATTCAAGACTGAGATTAATAGATTTCTTGTGGATAAAGGGATTAAAGGATATGGGGGCGGGTGGGTTAGAATAGATCAGCCATGATTTTACTGAATGGCGGGGCAGGCTAGAGGGACTGAATGGCCTACTCCTGCTCCTAATTCTTATGTTCTTATGGAGGATGGGAGAGGACTTCACGGACCGGTTTGATCCTGTCTCACCCAACAGACACACCTGCACATCAGGAGCACTGGATAGTGATCAGAAATAGTTATCTCTGTCTGCACTGCCCTCCCTGAGATCAACGGGCGCGGAAACCAATTGTAAAGTTCCAGTGGCTACCTGGCTGACATCTGGATGATTCAAATGTTGGATCTGGGACCTAACCAGCTTTGACATGGTAAGCCATGTCACTTACTGACATAACAACAACAACTTGCATTTATATTGCATCTCTCACACTGGGCGGGGTCTCGGAGTGCTTTACAACATTCCGATAGCATTCAACCCACCCCCCCAGCCTCAGCCCACCCCCACCCCCCCAGCCTCAGCCCACCCCCACCCCCCCCAGCCTCAGCCCACCCCCACCCCACCCAGCCTCAGCCCAGACCCCTCTCACCCAGCCTCAGCCCACCCTCCCAGCCTCAGCCCACCCCCACCCCACCCAGCCTCAGCCCAGACCCCTCTCACCCAGCATCAGCCCAACCCCCAGCCTCAGCCCACACCCCCCCCAGCCTCAGCCCACCCCCCTCTCACCCAGCCTCAGCCCAGCCCCCAGCCTCAGCGCACCCCAGCCCACCCAGCCTCAGCCCAGCCCCCTCTCACCCAGCCTCAGCTCAGCCCACTCCCACCCAGCCTCAGCCCACCCCTTCACCCAGGCTCAGCCCACCCCCCAGCCTCAGCCCACCCCTTCACCCAGGCTCAGCCCACCCCCCCAGCCCACCCCTTCACCCAGGCTCAGCCCACCCCCCAGCCTCAGCACACTCCCCACCCAGCCTCAGCCCACCCACCCCCACCCAGCCTCAGCCCACCCACCCCCACCCAGCCTCAGCCCACCCACCCCCAGCCTCAGTCCGCATCCCCTAGCCTCAGCCCAGACCCCCCACCCAGCCTCAGCCCACACCGCCCCCCCCAGCCTCAGCCCACCCCTCAGCCCAACCCACAGCCCAGCACCCCAGCCCCCACCCCACCCCAGCCCAGCCCAACCTCTGAAACAGCCAATTGCTAACCTTCAGCTCCACAGTTACACTTCTGTTTGATGCTTTCCACCAGGTTCACAATTCGACATTGGTGGTTGAAAATCTCCTTCTGATCTTCTGCAAATTAAACAGTGAATACCTTTCAAATGAGACCAATCTGTTACAAATAACCTGGTAATTACTACATGCCCATGGTTCTAAGAGAAAAATGAATCCTCTTGTATTTTTCCATTAGTTAGGGTTAGGGTTAGTCTGTTTGTCTGTTCCTATTGATATCTATTCTTTCTGTCTTGCTCAGCTGTGTATCTGACATACATGAAAACCCTTAAGAATCTTCAAACCAAAGTGTTGAGAGTTCCACTTATGTATGATATTTATTGCTATGGTTTGCAGTAACGCACTCTCTGCCCACTGGGACTCACTGTGCTCACCTAATCCCAAACAATGTAAGTGTATATTGGCATGAGCCAAGGCTTTGGGATTCCAGAGGGTTTTGCTGGAGTCCAACCAGCTTATAATGCACAGCTTGCCATTGCAAACACTGCCTCGTGTCCTGCTGCTTCTAACATGTGTGTTCGTGACCCAGTCTTTCAGCAGCTGTTGTCCTCAAGCTTGAGTTTCCTCATCGGCTGATCATTCTCATCAAAATCTGCTTTCAGCGTAGTGAGGGGACAGCTTGTGACATCCCCCCCTTGATGTTCTCATTGTCCAAGACCAAAGTCCAAGTCTAATACTCATCACAAACTGCTTAATCCTTGTCCTTGTGTAAGGAGACTGAGGGGATTTAGTAAATTGACAAGTCTACCCAACAATCCCCTCCATCCTGCAACCCTTTTTTCCACAAATCCATCTTACAGTTTGGTCATAGGCTTTGCAGAGGGGTTGAAGGAAACCAACAACAACAACAACTTTCATTTTATATAGCGTTCTTCGCGTGGGATAGTGTCCCAGAGCGCTTCACAGTGGTGGAGTCTGACAATGACTGACACTCTTCTGAATGTCCAGTTCAGAACAATGATGGAGAACTGATCGGATACACATTTTACGCAGCACATGCACTGAGACCCGGCTATCATTGAAGAGAGACAGAATGGTCCCAGTGCTCTTTGTCCCTCTCAGTGTGGTCCTGAGGGCAATATCCCGGCAAACATTGGTATTTATGATCGGGAATTATTGGCATTTGTCAGTATGGGCTGATCCTCTGCTGCTGGTAATTAAAGCTGGAAATTTCTTGTTGCTCAACTTCTAAGAGAGAAGAAGATCATTATTTTGGGAGGACAAGTTTGCAGGGCTATGCAGTTAATGAGTCTAATACCTCAGTTAAGCTTTACTGAACCTGGTTACTGAGTGCAGTTTCCAAAATTATAAAAGAGGCTTTGAACTTTGGCTTACTTTTTTGGAGACCAAAGTTCACAAGACACCACAAGGATCTTTTATGAGACTCTCTATGTGTTAATGAGATATTCTTTGTAAATGGAATATTACAAATAATAAAAGGAAACACTACTTCAGTGAGTGGTAAATTTATGGAACCAGGCTCCCTCGGGAAGATGGTGGAAGCAGAAAATGTTGTTTGTTTCAAGAACAAATGAGATAGATTTCTGCTAGAAAATAATATCTGGGGTTACAGTATATAGTTTGGGACACGACATGTCAAGCGACTGCCAGGATGGTGGAAGGTGAACTAGGTGGACAGTGGTCTTCTATCACCAGCAAATTCTTATGTTCTTCATAAATATGGGCATAGAATACACAAGTCAGGAAGTTATGATGAACCTTTATATAAAACACTGGTTATAAAACACTCAGCGAGAGACTGTGTTCATTTCTGGGCCCCACACTTTAGGAAGGATGTCAAGGCATTGGAGAGGGTGCACAGGAGATTGACCAGAATGGTACCAGGAATGAGGGACTTCAGTTATCAGGAGAGGCAGAGAAGTGAGGATTATTCTCCTCGGAGCAGAGAAGGTTAAGAGGAGACTTAATAGAAGTTTTTAAAATGATGATGGGATTCGATAGGGTGAACAGGAGAAACTATTCCCACTGGCGGGTGGGTCGGTAACCCCAGGACACCGATTTAAAATAGTGGTTAAAAGAAACAGAGGGGAGGGGAGGAGAAATGTTTTCACACAGCGAGTTGTTGGGATCTGGAATGCATTGCCTGAAAGGCTGATGGGAACCGATTCAATAACAGCTTTTAAGAGAGAAGTAGATCATTATTTGGGGAGGACAAGTTTGCAGAACTATGGGGAGAGAGCGGGGGAGTGGGGTTGATCAGGGCTATGGGGAGAGAGCGGGGGAGTGGGGTTGATCAGGGCTATGGGGAGAGAGCGGGGGAGTGGGGTTGATTTGGGAAACCCTTTTCAAAGAGCCGACACTGACACGATGGGCTGTATAATTTCATGATTCTTATGGAAGTCTGAGTGAGTAATGATGATATAGTGGAGTCCTGTAGTTCAGTGGTTAGAGCACTCGCTTTGCAAGTGAGAGACCTGAGTTCAATTCCAGGCAGAGGGCGAAACCTTGGGCAAGTTTCCTTACTCCACACAGAGCCTAATAATAATCCTCCAAAACCAAAAACAATAATAAATTGGTCATTTTCAATCCACGACTGTTTGTGGGACATTGCTGTGCGCAATTGGCTGCCGCGTTCGCCCACAAATATACAGTCAATTCACTTTACAGTGTGTTCTGTGAAGCGCTTTGGGACGTCCTCCAGACGTGAAAAGCGCTATATCAAATGCAAGGATTATTATTATTATTATTAATGTTACAGAATGAACAGAGAAAATTACTTCTCACACCTCATGCTCCTGCTGCCCTCAAACCCACCACAGTGAGGCAATGAAACTGCTCCATTGCCACTAAAGACCGTTACTAGCATCAACCCAGTCCTGTTGCTAAGAGGGTATAGAAGCACAGAATTATACAGCACAGACGGAGGCCATTCGGACCATAGTGCCTGTGCCGGCTATTTGAAAGAGCTTCCAAATCAATCCCACTCCCCCACTCTCTCCCCATAGCCCTGCATTTGTCCTCCCCAAATATCTATCTGGTTCCATGTATTGTAATGCTGAACGATTCCAGGGAGAGGGTAGAATTTCTTCACTCAGAAGTTTGTTAGGAATCAATTACCATAAGTGACTTGATCAATCATTCAAAAGGAATTGGATAATATTAAAGGATTTGTGAAAATCACTGGAAAGTGGGATAATAAAAAATGTCAAGTTAGAAAACCAGGCAGCAGTGACACAGACCGCTGCCTGATCTGCTGCCTATTCCCAGCGACTTCTATTTTCCTTCAGCTCAGCTCCAGCCTGTGTCCTGGACTGTTTCCCGTAACTACACAGTTTGTCCTCTGGCCTCTTATGCGTAGTTATTTCTGCGATCCCAGTTAAACAAAGTGGGATATTCTTATAACCAGCAGCAGCTACTGACAACAGCTCTCACCTCCGTATGTGACCGTGATGAACATTGTTGGTCAGCTTCTCTGCGTTGTGTCTGTAGCTTCTGTTTTTATTTCAGATTTCCAGCATCTGCAGTATTTGGCTTTTGTGCTTGTGGTAATGTGCTGGACTCCGTTGGTGATATAGTTGCTCAAGACAGCGAAAGAATGCAAGTTTCAGCCAATCTGAAGCGCAGAGCTCCCTATAATCACAACACATTTGTGCCTTTGTGTGAGATGTAAAGACTGCATTACGTCCCGGAGTGTGAGATTGCATTTAATTACCATCGAGAACAGTGGGGGATTAGGCAACAAAATAGAGGTACGTGTGAATGAGTCTTTGGCTCCTATAAAGTAATAAACAAATCATGATGAAAACCTTTGTCTGTGACTTCTTATCCTAGAAAAGTACGAACAGAACACACTCGGCTCCAATCCTAAACTATCTTAATTCTCAACTCACATTTTTGGATCAACTTAAATGACAATTGGAAAAAACCAAGGCTTTGGCCCTCCTTGTCTCATTGGGTGCAATCATTGACAGTCTGGTGTCAAACTGCAACTAATGAGAGCTGCCGAGGGGGAGTGAAGAACATCAGGAAGGATATTAAATATTAATACTAATCCTTGCTTTTGATATAGCGCCTTATCACATCTTCGAGACATCTCAAAGCGCTTCACAGAATATAGTAAAGTGAATTGACTATATTTTGTGGGTGAAAAGCGGCAACCAATTACGCACAGCAGCGTCCCCACAAACAGTCATAGATTGAGTATTATTATTATTTTTAATTTTTTTGACTGAAGAAGGATGGATTGTGGTTGGCTGTGATGGGAAGGATTAATAAGTCTGATTCTCCAGTCGATCTGAACCACAAGATTTGTCCTTTTGTGTGTGTCCCAGTGTCCAGGAGTCAGACCCTCACCCTCGAGCTGGGAGAGACTAACATGCACTGACTCTATTTAAAGGAAGCAGCAGTCAGGATGCGGTCAAGTATTCTGAACCGGACCCAGCAGTGAGATGGATTTGTGGCGAGAAGGGGAAGTGGCTGCAGAGATAGAGCAAGAGAGAGCTACTGATGTGTATCTCAGCCATCTTAGTAGAGTTGACCTCAAAGTAGGAATGCCTCTTTGCCAAAGCATTACTTATAATAATATAATATTCCTTGCATTTGATATAGCGCTTTTCTCGACGTCTCAAAGCGCTTCACAGAATATGCTGTAAAGTGAATTGACTATATTTGTGGGTGAAACGCAGCAGCCAATTGCGCACAGCAGTATCCCACAAACAGCCGTGGATTAAAAATGACCAATTTATTATTATTTTTCTGAGGGATTATTATGAGGCGTGTGGAGTAAGGAAACTTGCCCAAGGTTTCGCCCTGACCTGCCTGGAATTGAACCCAGGTGTCTCGCTTGCGAGCCGAGTGCTCTAACCACTGAGCTACAAGACTCCACACATACTTGTCGAATAAGCAATAAGGTCCGCAGCCCTCCACTAGGCCTCTAGAACATAAAGCTCACAAGTTGTTCTCTTCAGGTCCCTCCACCACTCTGAAGGCAGATGTCCATTCAACATGGAGTCCTGTAGTTCAGTGGTTAGAGCACTCGCCTTGCAAGTGAGACACCTGGGTTCAATTCCAGGCAAGTTGGGCAAGTTTCCTTACTCCACACAGAGCCTAATTATAATCCCTCCAAAACAAAAATAAATTGGTCATTTTCAACCCAAGACTGTTTATGGGACGCTCCTGTGCGCAATTGGCTGCTGCGTTTCGCCCACAAATATATAGTCAATTCACTTTACAGCATATTCTGTGATGCGCTTTGAGACGTTAAGACGTGAAAAGCACTATATCAAATGTAAGGATTATTATTATTATTATTAACAGTTGAGGACAATCTGAGGCTTGGGCTGGCAGCTGTTGGAAGCTTTACCTTTGCATATCCAATGCTTGGTATTTATTCAGATTACTGTAGAGAGAGAAGCAACTGTTGTTCTACCTTCAGCCTCTGTCCCCACCCTCTGGAACTCCACATCCCACAGCCCCTCTGCCTCACCCGTCCCTTGACTCCTTCAAGACCTGTCTCAAGACCCTCCTCTTCGACTGTGCCTTCAGTCGCCCTCCTATCCCTACCCTCCCTGCCCTCCCACTCCCACCATCCCTCCTGATCCCAACCACCAGCTCGGGTTCGGATCCCTGACTGTCCAGCGCCCTGGGATGTCTTCCTGACGTGAAAGACGCCGTGTAAATGTCATTTGTTGTTGTTCAAGCACGGTGGTGTCAGCTGGTGGGACCATGGATGTGTGTGAGAGCTGTAGGCAATGCTGGTGACAATGCTATTATACATTTCACGCTGAGCTGAGCTGCTCACCAAAGTATTCCTGCAACCTGCTATCCACCTGCAAAGTTTTGGTTTAAGTGGAAACCCTAGTGGGTTATGTGGTCCTCGCTGCACAAATAGCAGGAAGCTTGACAGTCACCACTCATGATGAAAATATCGTGGAGTCCTGTAGCTCAGTGGTTAGAGCACTCGCTTTGCAAGTGAGAGACCTGAGTTCAATTCCAGGCAGAGGGCGAAACCTTGGGCAAGTTTCCTTACTCCACACAGAGCCTAATAATAACCCTCCAAAACCAAAAACAATAATAAATTGGTCATTTTCAATCTACAACTGTTTGTGGGACATTGCTGTGCGCAATTGGCTGCCGCGTTCGCCCACAAATATACAGTCAATTCACTTTACAGTGTGTTCTGTGAAGCGCTTTGGGATGTCCTCCCGACGTGAAAAGCGCTATATCAAATGCAAGGATTATTATTATTATTATTAAAAGCTGCTCTATACGGAAATATTTTCTCGTGTCATTGCCCCAGAAATTGCCAAACGCCTCAGCAGACACAAAAATAAACCATTGCACATTAAGTTACAAAGCAAATACATCCACTTTATACCTGGAAGAATGGGAAGTCACAGACACACTTTTTAAATTGTGATTTTTTAAAACGAAATATATATTTGTTGGTAGATATATATTTACACTTATCTCAAAAAGAATCAAATCCCATCACACAAAAAAAAAGGCAACAGGTTACTATCCCGTTACAGGATGGGACAGACTCAGCCCCTTGTGGAAGGGTGTGTGTGTGTCTCTGCGCACTCCCCTTTGGTGGAGGGACCAAGGCTTTCGGGATTCAGCTCCCCCTTTGCAGGGCGCAGTTACAAGTGGGGTCTTATGGGACGACTGTTCGTGGGACACTGCTGTGCGCAATTGGCCGGGGCATTTCGCCCACAAAATACACACTCAATTCACTTCACAGTATATTCTGTGAAGCGCTTTGAGACGTCTCGAGGACGTGATAAGGCGCTGTGTCAAATGAAAGGATTATTATTATTATTAACAACACACAGGATGTGCACACGTGTTTTGGTGGGGTGGAAGTGGGGGAGAACGCTCCCTTTAAACACAGCATTGTGATGTGCTGTGGATGTGGATGTGGGAAGTGGCTGGGTTGTGTGTGCACATGGTCAGCCTTGAGAACAATCCATACTGTTCCTGGGATGTGTTCACACGTGCGCTAACAGCTCAGCCCCTTCCTGAGCTCACAGAGTTTTGAAAAAATCTATATTTTGTGACCTGCTTTATATTTTCATTTCTCGCGATGTGACCCATCTATGAAAACTTGTCTCATCAAAAACAAGAAATATTGGGTGCTGGTTTGACCTGCAGAAATATGTCAAGGGTTTGTGGTTTTAGCACATTCCAGGATTCCCAAGCCTTGGTGCTGACCAACCTGTGCCTATTACTCTGTAGAATTAGGTGACCAAGGAGAGTGCGCATTCCAATCGAGACACAGGGAGATGAGATATTCATGTGTAGGTTTGGAAAAGTACATTGATTGGTTTGTGCATGTGTCAAACTGACCCCCAAAATATCTGTGAACAAATAGACTCAGATCGAAGTTTTAAAATAAAAGAGAGATCAGAAACTTGCTCAGATTAGAGAAGGGTATTTTAAAATATAAGGGACAATTCCAAGGGCAAGTTTTGGAAGCTTCATTTACAAAGCATCAGAGTGATTTTATTGCTTTTATTTTTGCGAAGTGTATTAAACCTTGGGCAAGTTTCCTTACTCCACACACCTAATAATAATCCCTCCAAAATAAAACAATAATAAATTGGTCACTTCAATCCACGACTGTTTGTGGGACATTGCTGTATGCAATTGGCTGCCGCGTTCGCCCACAAATATACAGTCAATTCACTTTACAGTATAATCTGTGAATGGCTTTGAGAGTCTCGAGGACATGATAAGGCACAATATCAAAAGCAAGGATTATTTAGAAGTTGCATTCCCTTAAATGCTGGATGGATGAAGAGTATGATATGGTGACTTGGGGAGAGCGGACAGTAACTTCTGCTGCCGTAGTAACTCACTCTGTATCTACAACAAATTCTTGTTACTATGCTTACCGATGCTCCTGGAGCCTGGTCCTGCAGAGAGAGCTTTGTCCATCAGGAATGAAAAGCAAGTGATACTCAGAATAAAAACATTGCCTCAAAGACTAACCACAACCCGAGGAGGCTGTCCCTTGGTTTTGCACCAGCTCAGGCCGAATGGAATGAACAAAGCTCTAAGTCTACGGAATAGAATTCCTGCTTTCTCGGGACACGGAGAGGCTTCAGAAGTGGGAATGTTGACATTATAGAGGAGAAGCCTCTGGGATCTTATATGATTCCAGATCCAAAAAGATAAACCAAAGTAATAATAGTCACAAACTCCACAACAAGGGGGGGAGGGACTTGAGCTAAGATGAAGAAAAGTGAACAGTTTAAGAAGTGATGGAGACTGTTAATTAAAGAGTTAATGTTAATGTATAGTGAAGACATTGATTGATATGTAGTGACATAGTAATTGATTGATGTGGATAATGATATACAGTGAAGACATTGATCGGAGGAGAGAGAATGAGATGAGACTTTTTTTTAAAACTTTGGGAGGTGTTGGAAGGTGTTTTTTGATGTTGTTGTCTGTGCCGAGGCAGATAGTCAGGGGTACATAGTCCAGATAGAATGGATGAATACACTTAATGTTTTCTTTGTTAATCTTTGGCATATTTATGTAGAACATTGCCAGGAGATTAAATGGGTGGAAAGGGTTTATGAAAGCAGCTGATTTGATGGATCAATTGGTATTATTAGAGCCAACATGGGGTCATTTGACTTTCTGAGCAAGTGAACAATAAACATTGAGCTTCAAATCACAACACTAAGCCTTCAACTGAGTACTGGATACAGCAAACCCAGGAGAGAGATGCTTATAAAATATCACATTTTATTGAATGACTATTTTGCATAAAAGAAATAAAAATAGAAAACACCCTTCATGTCCAAATTTTAGTAACAATTGATACAAATAAGCACTACACAGATTGGAACAACCCTGGAGCACTCTATCAATGTGGGCTATAAGTCTTTGAATGAATTTTTTTTTAAGATGGAAAGGCTTTGAAATACTGTATTTCCCAGCAGTGACCGTCTCATGAAGTTTTCGGACTTCATGCGGAGACCTGTAGCTCAGTGGTTAGAGCATTCGCTTTGCAAGCGAGAAACCTGAGTTCAATTCCCGGCAGGGAAACCTTGGGCAAGTTTCCTTACTCCACACAGAGCCTAATAATAATCCCTCCAAAACCAAAAACAATAATAAATTGGTCATTTTCAATCTACGACTGTTTGTGGGACATTGCTGTGCGCAATTGGCTGCTGCGTTCGCCCACAAATATACAGTCAATTCACTTTACAGTGTGTTCTGTGAAGCGCTTTGGGACGTCCTCCTGACGTGAACAGCGCTATATCAAATGCAAGGATTATTATTCATGAGACAGTCACTGCTGGGAAATACAATATTTCACATTCAGCCTCAGGCATCCACAGATCAGGAATAGAAATTAGATTACAAGTTTTTTTTGGTGTCTGACACATGTAGAAATCCATCACTTGCTTTAGACTATCCAAACCGAGCTGAGAATTCCAGGCATCCCACCTACACATGGAAATCCCAGAGATAGATTGTTGGAATGGAATGCGCTCTCTCCCTGGAGGGACACATCCTGTTTACCTAATTCCGGAAAGTATTAGGCGCAGGTTGGCAAGAGCCAAGGCTCGGGGACCCCAGAGTGTGTGTTGGGGTAAGTACTGATATTGCTGTCTGGCAAGCTTTCCCACTGCTTATCAACTAGGACCATCCACCCATTAGGGCTTTGGTTTGCAGGGTTAACAGGAGCTGAGTGGGACTACTCCCTGCTCCCAGTGACTGGTTTATTTGCAATGCACTTAATTCCTTACGTTAGAAGTGCAGCTCCTACTGCACAAGCGCAACATTTTCCATTCCCAGCACCAGTGTCCTCTCTGTGACATTGCCAGTTAGTGTTGGGAACCCACTCTCGACTGAGTGAGACTCATTTCATGTAGCATCCTTGTCACCAACTGCTTCACCGACTCCCTGCTCCATTTGTACATATTGTTTGTCCCTGTTCAGGTTTCTCTGATCAGACAGGGTGGTGGATTCTGGCAAAGACTTGGATGGGGTGAGAGAGAGAGAGAGAGAGAGCGAGAGAGAGAGTGTAACCTAACGGAGAGATACTGTCCACACTAGGTTATAAAACTCCTAAGATATAATATAAAAATATATTTAAGAGGCCAACTCCTTCCTCAATTTGTTTTGTGCCCCCCCCACTGAAGGGGTCAACCTTTCATTATTGTACAGTGCAATGTACAGAAAGTCCATTCATTCCTGAGCTGACTAGTGTCAGTCAGCAGGCGATTTGACTGTGGAGAGAGAGCACCACAGACAAGGATAATCTCATCCTGTCGTCACCATCAATTTGCAGCAATGGGCCAAGGAACAGTGATGACGAGTGGGAATCCCCACAAATTCCGTCTCCCTAACTCAGGCGTCTAAAGCCAGTCTTTCTATAGAGAGATCAGCAAAGCTCAGGAGCTGACCTCCTCCTCTCCACAGTCCTCTTATGTAGCACAGCGCTCTGAGACACTATCCTGCGTGGAGGGCGCTATACAAGTTGTTGTTCTTATCTTATCCCTTCAGTGCCAGAGAGATCAACTGAGATGAAACACTGACGGCTTGTGCGCACCCACTAGTGGCCAGTTACGAAGCAGCAATGACTGAGGTGAAGGAATTGGAGTGGGAGCAGCCAATCCTTTATTTCACTGTATCCTGGTGCGAGGTAATAATCCTTGTATTTGATTCAGCGCCTTATCACGTCTTCGAGTCTCGCCAAGCGCTTCACAGGATACACTGTAAAGTGAATTGACTGTCTATTTTGTGGGCGAAACTCGGAAACCATGTACGCACAGCAGCGTCCCCACAAACAGTCGTGGATTGAGTGACCAAATTATGGAGCAAAAGCTCAACGTCCTCATTTATTTGGGGGCGTGCGTGGGGAGGGGTGGGGGGGAGGGATGGAGGAGGAAGGTGAAGATCATCCAAGCAATAACGTATGATGAATTATAATGTCAGACCTGACAGTTGCCTACTCTCAGCTCCCAGGTTGCGAAGAACAGCAAAACACAGCAAGGATTCCCACTTCTCCTCATTCCCCACTCCCCCCCTGAGGGTAAACATTCGAGCAAACACTGGGTGAAGACTGACCATGTGAGGACCTGTGGAGCTCAGTAGGTCAGCGGTGTCAGGAGAGGAGGGAAGAGAACTCGCAGCCAGTCGAATGAGCCTCGTCTGTGGCTTTTGCTGGTAAATACATGTGAAATATTCCTGTCAGCTCTTGGTGACCGGGTTTCTCCAGGTTATTAATTCTGCTGCTAAACTGGGGGAGATCAGGCCGTTGTGTGTGAGCAGTCTGTGCAAAAGCTCCAGGTCGGATCTCAGTCTGTGCGACGTGCAGGTAAGATGGAAAGGATTCATGTCATGAACTTCGAACAACTCCAGGAGGCGTAGGAGTACAGCAGCCTTGACGAGCAGAGCCACCAGAGAGGTGCACAGCTTCCCCGAAGCCAACAAATCAAACAGGCACAATCCGTTCCCTGTAACAGAGAGAATTCCCATTGTTATACTCTTCATAACGTCGGATGTCTCAAAGCTTTACAATAATTACTGTCTGTGGCTCCGTGTCTGTTGGCAAACATGGCAATCGATACAAAGAGACAGTAAACCAGATCGAATGAGTTGTTCTGAACATTTTGGACGGCAACAACAACAAATGACATTTACACACACGGGGCCTTTCCAGTCAAGGAGGACGTCCCAAGGCACTGGACAGTCATGGATTTGGACAAGAGCTGCTGGGAGCGGGAGTTGGAATCAGGAGGGGTGGAGGACGGGGAGGGGAGGGGTAGGAGGGTGGCCGAAGAGGAAGGTCTAAAACGTGCTTTGAAAGAGGCGAGGGAGTGAGGCAAAGGGACTATGGGATGGATTTCCACAAGGTGGGAGCAGAGAGGCTTAAGGCCTGACCTGTAAAACACAAAGCCTCTATTTCCCAGTGGTGTCAGCACATTGCACTGGCAATGCTAGCCTGGTAAACTGATACTTACGATAACTAAAGCTGATTTTCCTTGCTAACATAAGCACTATATCAAATTCAAGCATTTCTTGTTGAACCAGAAGCAACTGATGTAAATCAGCATTTCCCAGCCCTGTGACCCCACCACCGTTTCCCCCTCAGAGGGTCTCTTACTAAGTAAACCTCCCCCAGGCCCTGCTGCTCTCTGGTACTTAACCCAAATGACCAATCTTAGTGTGAGCTCTGTGCTCTGACAAGTTCAACTTTCCCTCACGACTGTAACATCAATAATCCTTGCATTCGATATTGCTTTTAATATGTAACATTGCTTGCCTCCGCCACTCCCCCTCCCCTCGAGCCGCCGAGATCCTCGTCCATGCTTTAATCACGGCCAATGCTCTGCTCGCCAGACCCCCAGCTCTTCCTTACACAAGCTACAGAACAGGCTGTGAGCCGATCGCCCGCTCCTCACTCCACTGGATCCTAGTTGTCACCTTCAAATCCCTCCAGTCTCGCCCCACTCCACCTCTGTGACCTACTTCAACCATGCTGACCCGACGACACCCTTGACTCTGCAAACACCAGCCCGCTTCACGTCCTCTTTCCAACCATCAGTGGCCAGACTTTCAGCCATCCTGCCTTGCTCTCCGGAACTCTATCCCTGAAGCTCTCCGACTCACTCCCACTCTCCCCTCGTTCAAGGCCACTCTCAAGATGTACCTCTTTGACTGTGTGACTGCTCTTTCAGTCAAACTTTCGCTTCCCGATCCTCTTCAGCTCCCAAACCCAGCTGGGCTCCCCAGCCAGGAGTGTCAAGCACTTTGAGACATCCCCTCCCCACCAGATGTGAAAGGCACTTTATAAGTATAAATTGTATCTGTGTGTGTGTGCGGGGGGGGGTGGTATTTACAATATTATATTATAGAGCACACATGGGAGCTAAAATCCCACAGATAGTATGTGTGAGAGACTGAGAACAAATATATTTAAATGCATTCATCCGAGTGGAGTGAATGCCCTCAAAATGTTTAGTGAAATGACAAGGAGGAAAAGGCATGTTTACATTGAAAGGGCTTGATACTCAAGCAAGCTGCCCACGGATGGCATTTTGCAGCACAATTACACAAGTTGTTGCTTTGAGCCAAGTCTTGAGTCATAGGGAATCACAGGGGCCACTTTCACAATCCCCCAGGGGAATAATAACAATAATAATCCTAGCATTAAGGGAATCCTAGCATTCATTAAGTGAATGAAGGGACGGGAATAGAATGCAAACCTTGGCTCCAGCTCCGCTTACAGTTGTCTATGTTGTTTAGAGCAGTGGGGAGGTGTGCTGTGCTCCAGGCGGTGAGCTGTCTGAGGTGCGGCGCGGAAAGGCTCAACCTGTCCACCATCCGGAGGAGGAACGGCAACAGGAGCCTGGTGAATATGGCTGGCTCTGCAAAGATATTGGGTTCGTCCTGCTCATAAAGATTCACCGACCTGAAATGGTCAATGTTTGTCATCATTATAAATGGCAACTTATTATAATAATAATAGTCCTTGCATTTGATATAGCGCCTTATCACGTTGCAGAGGCGTCTCATAGAATTATATAGCACAGAAGGAGGCCATTCAGCCCATTGTGAAAAGAGCTCACAGGACATACTATAATATGTAGTGACCGTGTGTTTTGTGGGCGAAACTCGGCAGCCAATTGCGCACAGCAGTGCCCCACAAACAGTTGTGGATTGAGTGACCAAATTATTATTATATTGTAATGTTTAGATTATTTCCAGCGATAATTAGCGATCCACTTCACCAAACACAGTATCTTGTGTCCCGATAATGGTGAATTAATAATAATAATTTGATGTAGCATCTTATCATGTCTTTGAGACGTCTCAAAGCGCTTCACAAAATACACTGTAATGTGAATTGACTGAATATTTTGTGGGCAAAACATGGCAGCCAAATTGCGCATAGCAATTAATCTTACAATCTACTCCAAACCTGTTAAAAAAGCATACGGGAAATTAGGTTTTATAAACAGTGGCATAGAATTCAAAAGTCAGGAGGTTATGTTGAATATTTATAAGATGCTGTTAGGCCTCAGTTGGAGACTGCGTTCAGTTGTGGGCACCGCAAGTTAGGAAAGATGTTGGGGCATTGGAGAGGGCACAAAGGAGGTTTACCCGATGGTACCAGGAATGAAGGACCTTAGCTATGAGGAGAGATTAGCGAAACTAGGATTATTCTCCCTGGAGCAGAGAAGATTAAGAGGGGATTTAATAGAGGTTTTCAAGATCATGAGAGGATTTGATAGGTTGAACCAAAAAAACTGTTTCCATTGGCATGTGGGTCAGTAACCCGAGGAACCGATTTAAGAGAGTTGGTAAAAGAAACAGAGGGGAGGTGAGGAAACGTTTTCACCAGCGAGGTGTTGGGATCTGGAATGCATTACCTGAAAGGGTAGTGGGAGCCGATTCAATAACAACTTTTAAGAGAGAAGTAGATGGGTATTTGGGGAGGACAGGATGCAGGGCTATGGAGAGAAAGGTGGGATTGAGTTGGAAGCTCTTTTAGGAGCCGGCGCAGACACGATGGGCCAAATGGCCTCTTTCTGTGCTGTATGAGTCTGTGATTCTACCTGAGCTCCTGCCAACCAATGTCTAAACACTAACGTGATACTGCACATGGGATTCCTTAATAAACACTGACCAGGTCACTCCCACACCATCCACCTCTACAGTGAAGCTGTGGTGAGTTGGGGTAACACACAGGCAGATGCGAGTCTCACTCCTTATTAAGGAACCCTGTTGGAAATCACCACACATTATGATTCAAACGCAAAAGAAGTTTAAATAATAAATAAGTTTCAATCCCACCAAGAGGTCAGTTTTGTGATCTGAAACTACTGACATCAAACGAGCTCAGTGTCGCGGAGGGGGGCCGGGGGGAGTGAGGCAGTTCATGAACTATTTGTAGTTCATGAGCATATTTGTATTCGAGACATTTGCATGACATTCCCAGCACTGCACCGTGTAAACTGCACACTCACTCTTAAAGCATCACCTGATGCAAATCCTGTAGGTCACAGCAAGCCCTTGAGGACAACAGCTTCACACATCCCACCAACGCGCACACTTTTACACAGAAATACAGCTGTTCCCCGCACCTCACTTCCAGCACAGTGCAAGCCGAGAGTGGACAAAAGGCAAAACACTGCAGATGCTGGAAATCTGAAATAAAAACAGAAGTCGCTGGGAACACTCAGCAGGTCAGGCAGCATCTATGGAGAAAGGAAAGTGAATTAACGTTTCAGGTCGATGATCTTTGGTCACTTTCCTCTATCCATAGAGGAAACTTCCATGCTGCCTGACCTGCTGAGTGTTCCCAGCCACTTCTGTTCTTAAGCCAACACTGGAGCCGACAGCTAAGCCTAGTCTTCATTTGTTGAAACAAAAAAATTGTCCATTTCATAAAAGTTACCGACTCACTGATTTCTCTCCAGTTGCTGCAGTATTCCGCTCATGTCAGCTGCTGGGACATGGCTCATGAGCATCTCGAACGTCTCCTCACATTCCCAGAGGTTTGCCAGCAGGAATTCCAGGAGGCAGACCAGGCCCTTGTTGCTCTGGAGGTAAGTGAAATCCCTGCCCTCCCCGCTGGACAGCAGGTGAATGTAGGTAGCAAATTTAGCAGCAGCCTTCCTCACTCTCTGGTCTGCGTCCTGCAGTAAGCGGAGGCCTTGGTTTATCAGCCTAAAATAACAGCAGACGTGTTAAAATCATTACTTCATCCAGCAATCTGATTCACAGCATCTCGTACAAGTGCCCATTCAAGGAACAAAGGCATCTCCCCCAACTTACACATCGTGTACAGAGCAGATACCAGGGACAGGAGGTTTTAGGAAGATTTTCTGTTGGTGGGAGGTGTGGGAAAGGAAAGGGGCTGAACTTATTCCAAGGTGACAACGGATAAAGCAAAATGTTACAGAGAGTTTTCGGTGGGCTGAGGGACGCTTTCTGTGTTATGCTGTGTAGCCAGGACCCAGGGTATCCCTCCGTTCTGCTGCTATAAGAGGTTGGAAACTCGGTGAGTGCACATCACGGTGCTTTTGTTTGTTTGTATTTATCTGCAATTGCCGTTTGGTGCTTCTGGCTGTTAAAAAAAAGGTTGATAGCTTGTGCCCACCCACGGCTCTTCTTTTAGGCATCAAATTGATGCAGCTGGTACCACTCCGGTCATCAGATTCAAGCCACACAGTCCAGCTGACACTCCAGTACGAGTGCTGGGGGAGCGTTGCATTGTTAAAGGCGCCAACTTCTGGATGAGACGTTAAACATGACCCGTCTGTCTGTTTAGGATCAGACGTTAAAGATTCCCATCGCTATTTGAAAAGAGCAAATTCTCCCCGTGCCGTGGCCAACAATCCCCAAAATAATCAAATTGAGCATTCCTTTCACGGTGGTTTGTGTGAAGTGCCTGTTGCCAAATTCAATAACAACAACAACTTGCATTTATATAGCGCCCCCTCACGCCGGGTAACGTCCCAGAGCGCTTGACAGTGACGGAGCACGACGCCAAGCTGGGGGGAGGGGGAGGTGACCATAGGCACAGGCAAAGAAGAAGGTCTTCAGGAGCGACCTGAAGTTAGGAAAGGGACAAAACAGAGGATAGAGGAAGAGTTACGTTTGCCCACAAATGCGCAGCCACACACTTTACAGTAAAACCTGTGAAGCTCTTTGAGATGATTCGATGAGGCTCTGTAACAAATGCTTCTTATTAATAAAAAGTGTGAGAGACTAAACGGCCAGCACTGACCTCACAGCGACTGTGGGAGTGGTGCTCAGGGCCCACTCCACCACCGCCACCCCCGCCAGCTCCAGCGATTGGGCTGCTCCCAGCCTCAGTGCCACCTCGCCTGGCACCTCACTGCTCTGCTCCAGCACCCAGCACCACTGCTCCACATCGGCAACAGCCACTGCCTGCAAGCTGAGACACGTCTGCTGACTTACTACATGTTGTAACAAAAACAACAACAACAACATGCACTTATATTGCGCCCCTCATGCAGGGCAGCGTCCTGGAGTACTTGATAATGTCCTACTGCAACATTTTTTCCACCCTCTTGCCTGTCCTTTCCTCTTGTCTCTCCCATCCCCTTTGTCCCTCTGTTCTCTCTTTCCGTTCCATCTCTCTCTCTCTTGCTCATCTTCTCTCCTAAAGCAACATGAAGCATCTTGCTGGTTCTATGGGCACTAGTTGGTACCTAATGGGATGAGAGTGGGGAATTGGGACTAGTTGGTAGGTCTATTATAGAGCCGGCACAGACACAATGGGCCGAATGGCCTTCTTCTGTTCTGTTATATTCTATGATTGTATTTTCAAGTTTACGCTCAGTGTAACCATGTGGTTGTGGGTGTAAAAGCCAATCATTGAATAGCAAGCAGGAGCCGGGCTCCGACTGATCTCTCCCTCAACAGCCCAAGGTGGTTGGTAAACTGAAGCCAACCGCAAGACTGTGATTCCGGCAAAGATCTGCAAACTCTGTGCAGATAAGACAAATATTCCTTAGGCCTGAGCTCAGCTGTGATGCCTCTATTGTCATACAGCCTGTTGTCTATCTGTCAATCTGTCAGTCAATCTGTCAATCAATCAGTCAGTCAATCAATCAAGTAAGTAAGTCAATCAAGTCACAGATGAACAGTCAACTGAGCCAAATACCAGAGGAGGTGTGATGCCCATGGAACATGATCTGTTAGTGAGGAAGCTTGAAGAGAGAACATTGTGGGTGAGGACCTCCTACCTTCCCGGGAGCAGTGAGCTGAGAGAGCGCAGGATGTGACAGCACAGCTCAGGCCCACGGTAAGTCTTCTCCAGCTCAGTCAGCAGCGCCCGGATACATTCCACTCTCTGCCCCTGACACCCAGACGCTGCTGGCCCCTTGGCCTGCAGGAGCACCATTGCCTCCAGGTGGCGGCTCACATACTCCACACTGCCCTCCTTCAACACCAAGGGCAGGGTTTGCTGCAGACACAAAGATGGCATTGTACTGGGGCAACACCACAAACACCGGCATGAAGTAATAGGACGGGAGAACATCTCAGTGGACAATTAACCTGTAGCTCAGTGGTTAGAGCACTCGCCTCGCAAGCGAGAGGACCTGGGTTCATTTCCCGGGCAGAGCGAAACATTAGGCAAGTTTCTTTACTTCACACGCCTCTGTTTACTTAGCAGTAAGTAGGAACCCGGTTGTTAGTCGATTGGCGCATCGTGTTTCTGGGGTTAATAATCCCTTCAAAGCCATAAATAAATGTAAAAAAATAATAACTGTCTGTGCACAATTGGCTGCCGCGTTTCGCCCACAAAATATAGTCAATTCATTTTACAGTATATTCTGTGAAACACTTTAAGATGTCTCAAAGATGTGATAAGGCGCTATATCAAATGCAAGGATTATTATTATTATCACAGAAGACCCATCTGCCAGTTGTGTTTGTGCTGGTTCTTTGAAGCAATAATCCTTTCGGTCTGTTTCCCTGCCTGATCCTCTCATATCCAGCAAATTATTCCTTTTATGATATTTATCTGGTACTCTCTTGAACACTAGTATGCTTTGATCCTGCCTTGACCACCACATCAGCCAGGGCATTCCACATCCTAACAACGCTCTGTGTAAAAACAATTCTAACTTTCCCCTTTACTCCCTCTTGGGATGGGTCTTGAAAATGAGATGAAGGAGGAAGCGAACCAGAGACACTCTGGAATGGGGCAGAGAGGCTGAATGCCTCCGATGGTGGGGAGGATAAGGCAGGAGACATGAATCATCGCTGAGCCAAGACTGGGTGGGTTGGGGTTGAGCAAGTACAGAGTCCCAGCAGGGTGAGATCATGGCGAGATTTAAAGGTGAGGTGAGGATGAGGATCTTGAATTCTAAGAATGAGGGTCTTGAACTTGAATCAATCAATGCAATCGACAAGACATTTGAAGCCCACGTTTGGGCTTCACCTGACCACCATTTTAATAACAATACTTGCATTTGGTATAGTGTCTTATCACATCGTCGAGATGTCTCAAAGCACTTCAGAGAATATACTCTAAAGTAAATTGACTGTATATTTTGTGGGCGAAATGCCAATTGCGCACAGTAGTGTCCCACAAACAGTCGTAGATTGAAAGACCAAATTTTTGTTTAAGGGATTTTCCCACTATCGACCAATGACACCATCTACAATTTACAATTATGTTACCTTGTCAATAGGGGGAAATACATAAAAGTAGTTTGAAGTCCCCCAAAATTGTGTCTTTTCACATTGTGATTCAATATAATTATTTTATGAGGTATCGCATTTCTCTTCTGCTCATTTGCATCGTCAACTGACAGCCCTTAGGTGAACCCTCTCCAGAACATGAACCACCGAAAGCTCACAGTGCAACACCCACTCATTTTCCCCAGAAATAAACCTACCACAAGCTCTGCCAATATGAAGGGGTACAAGTGACTGCTGTGTCTGTCAGGCCCCTCGGTGACCCAGGTCAGCACAGCGAGGCGGACCTCCACATCCTCCGACACCAACAACTGACGGGTTTGCTCCAGTTGTTGAGGGTCCCTGGTTCTTGCTGCCTCCGAGCACAGGAAGTGAGTAACATCTCTCTTGAAGACTGCAGCTCCAATCTAGACAAAGGCATTATCAAGATCATACAGTAAGTGTCGGTGTCTGAGGAGTTTACAGCAATACATTTTGCAATGTAACAGCAAAACAGTGAAATAAATGACAGGAAGTTTTTCCCATTGTCCTGGCCAAGACTTCCCCAGATAAATTCACTTCCTGGCTATTTTGGAAACACAGCTGTGTGCAAATCAGCTGCCCCTATTCCCCCAAAAACACAGCCAGCCTGTGAAGCTCTCCAGGATGTGCTCCCGCCATGAAAGACACTACACCAAATCTAAAGAGTTAACGTTTCAGGTCGATGATCAAAGACGCTCAGCAGGTCAGGCAGCATCTATGGAGAGAGGAAGTGACTAAGGGTCATCGACCTGAAACGTTAACCCACTTTCCTCTCTCCATAGATGCTGCCTGACCTGCTGAGTGTTCCCAGCCACTTCTGTTGTGTTGTAACAGGAAGGTTACTTTGTAAGACACCTAGCAGCCCTTTCAGGGTGTAACACATAATAATATTATTTTTATTATATCAAAGGATTATTATTATTATCATTAACACATACCATGAGCTGGCAGGGGGAAGCCCTGAGCTGTGGGAGGATGAGTACCCAGAGCTGGGCGAGGAAACCCTGGCTGCACGTCCTCACCACGGAGGCAATGACCTGCAGGTAGGCGACCCTGATCAGAGGGCAGCGCTGAGCCGTGCTCACCAGCCACAGCCGCCCCTCCAGCTCGCGCACCACACACTGCTTCTCCTCGGGATCCAAGCTGCGGAATGTGGACACATTGATTCACTTAGCAATAAAAAAAATATTGGAAGGGATTTATACATATTGATCAATACAATTTTTTGAAGAAACAAATTCCCTCAATTTTCTCTCCTCTATTCCCAGAATTCTAATAACCAACATGTAAACTACAGGATGTGCAGTCCTGTAGCTCAGTGGTTAGAGCAATCGCCCTGGGTTCGATTCCCGGCAGGGCGAAACGTTGGCCAAGTTTCTTTACTCCACACGCCTGTTTACCAGCAGTAAGTTGGAACATGGTCGGTAGTCGATTGGCGGATCGCTTTTTTGGGGGTAATAATTCTTTTCAAAAATAATAATAATTTGGTTACTCAATCCACGACTGTTTGTGGGACACTGCTATGCGCAACTGGCTGCTGTGTTTCGCCCACAAAATACACAGTCACTACAGTTTATACAGTATAAACTCCCAAGCATTCATCTATTCTCACGGTTCTATGGTGCCCTCTTCCCCTTCACTGCGAACTTTCCCACAACCAGCAGCTTGCTGGTATTTGTTCATCTCAGTTTGAACATTTTTTTATGAAATATATTAATTGACGTATATCAATCACCTTTGTTGGAAGCCTGCATTTAGCTACTGTGCAGGGAATACAATTCTCTAATCTCGCACCTCACCTGAGCCTTTCCAACCTGTGCTGGAGTTCTCTGCTCATGATTCAGTTGTGTGACACTGCACACAGCAGCTAAGCAAAGGAGCCATCCCAGTGCACTTCAGATGAGCAGTCAGGGATGGACATGCTCCTTCAAAGCACGTCTCTAGGCCATCCTCTTTGACCATGCATTCGGCCATCCTCCTACCCCTACCCTCCTTGCCCTCCACTCCCGATCCCAACCCCGATTGTCCAGCGCCTTGGGACATCCACCCCATGTGAAGGGCGTTGGGTAAATCTCATTTGTTGTTTGTTGTTGGGATCAGAAATTGGGCTACTTACCAGCCAGTGTCCAGCGCTCTCCTCAGCAAGGCCTGGAGCTGCAGCAGACGGCCATGCAGAGCGTTGTGTGATGAGCCGCTGCCGGGAGGAGGCAGCCCAGCTGTCAAACCGCACAGGACCCTCCCGTATTCAGAGCGGGCAACCAGCGGGACCAAGGCCTTTGCAGCACTCACTCGCACGCTGTAAATCGGATTGGCAGCCAGCAAGGTTAAAGGTTGGAGAAACCTGGAGAAAGAACTGAGGCAGAAGAAAAAGCTGAACTGACTTTGCTGATTGTCACAGTCCCGACGCAATAATAATAATAATCCTTGCATTTGATACAGCGCCTTATCACATCTTCTAGACATCTCAAAGCGCTTCGCAGAATATACTGTAAAGTGTAGTGACTGTATTTTGTGGGCGAAACGCGGCAGCAAATTGCACACAGCAGCGTCCCACAAACAGCTGAGTGACCAAATTTTTAAAACTTTTTTTTAAGAGGGATCATTACTTGCAGGAAATGATCCACCAATAGACTAACAACCGGGTTTCTACTTACTGCTGGGTAAGCAGAGGCGTGTGGAGTAAGGAAACTTACTTATTCCACACTTACTTACTGTGGAGTAAACCCAACGTTTCACCCTGCCCGGGAATTGAACCCAGGTCCTCTCACTTGAGGCGCGTGTTCTAACCACTGAGTTATAGGACTCCACACTACAAGTGACCCTTGGATCTGAGTGTCTGGGATTCGGCCCTAGGCAGCCTGGCCCCCCGCATGAGTAGCCTCCCACCACCCACTGCACCACACTCCAGACCTCACTGCGCTCAATGGCCTTTACGGTGCCCAGGGAGTTCCACTGTGACTCAGATGGAGTCACAGTGGAACTGTGACTCCATCTGAGTCACAGTGGACACAGTGTCCACAGTGGACACAGTCAACACAGTGGAACACCCAGCAATTAGAAGTGGGCTAATTCACTAGCTACTGCTCGGGAGTTTCAATCAGAGCTCTTTCTGATGAAAGGAGGAGTTTACAGCAATACATTTTGAAATGTTACAGCAAAACAGTGAAATAAATGACAGGAAGTTTTTCCCATTGTCCTGGCCAAGACTTCCCCAGATAAGTTCACTTCCTGGCTATTTTGGGGACACAGCTGTGTGCAAATCAGCTGCCCCTATTCCCCCAAAAACACAGCCAGCCTGTGAAGCTCTCCAGGATGTGCTCCCGCCATGAAAGACACTACACCAAATCTAAAGAGTTAACTTTTCAGGTCGATGATCAAAGACGCTCAGCAGGTCAGGCAGCATCTATGGAGAGAGGAAGTGACTAAGGGTCATCGACCTGAAACGTTAACCCACTTTCCTCTCTCCATAGATGCTGTCTGACCTGCTGAGTGTTCCCAGCCACTTCTGTTTATATTTCAGATTTCCAGTGTCTGCAGTATTTTGCCTTTTTTCCCCCCAAACAATTATAATGGCTAGCACCAGAGTTTACCAGCATTTTCCGGCACTGAGAAAAGCCGGCACTGACATCGTAATTACACTCATCCGGAAATTCCAGCTCGCCGGTCCGGATCTCCCCCTATTGGCCTGGCTAGCCGGGGGGTTAGTGGACACAATAGTATGTCAAAGATCTTTAATGACTGTGACACAGTCCCTCCTGGTGCTCTAACTTCTCCCTCACATAAATTCAGCAAAACAAAACAATTCCATTTGGTGATTGATGCAATTGTTGTTCGCGGAGGTGAGGTCTCGCTGCTATGTTTGTCCCTGGCCACAGCGTGGATGGAGGAGGATGTGCAGAAAAAATTAAATAAATTCAGGGTGACCAATTCGTTGTGATACCATTACAATGTCCAGTAAGTCTTAAAGAAATGATGATGTTTTGGGGGTTTATTTAGATAATAGTGCAGCTGAAAAATAAGAAACTTGATCTAGTTATAGATAAATCAATATCGCACTGCAATTGTGGAACTGATCTTCTCAAATTAAAATAAATAAAATAAATGGTATCATGACTTTTTGGTCACCCTGTAGACTGCTACTGCAGACATGACGGAGGTAACGGGCTGCCTGCGTGGTTTTCAGGGTAACACAGGAACAAAGGGAGGCCATTCAGCCCTCTGAGCCTGTTCTGCCATTTAATTAGATCATGTCTGATCTAATCCTGTCAATTCCAATTTTCCGCTTTCTCCTCATATCCCTTAATATCCTGACCTATCAAAAATATCTATCAATCTCACTCTTGAAGGTGTGGATGGATCTAGAATCCACGGCCTTTTGTGGGAGAGAATTCCAGATTTGTACCCTCCTTTGAGTGAAAAAATGCTTCTGATTTCACTCTTAAATGGCCTGGTTCTAATTTTAAGACTATGTCCCGTGTTTTGGTTTCCACACCAGAGGAAATAGCTTCTCTCCACACTGTTGTACCTGTGTGTGCTGTCGTCACTGGGCTGAAGCTTGGCCAGCAGAGTGAGGATGGGGTGAAGCGAGGGAACCAGGTGAAGTTGGCCTCCCTGGGCAGCAGTGGCCAGCTCCAGCTGCCGGAGAAGAAGATCCTGCAGCTCGGGATAGAGCACGAAGAAGGCCCGAGGGGACGGCCCGTCCTGACCACACAGATTCTCATGGCTCCGCCTGTGGCCAAACAGTCGAGTGGTCAAAGCACCTGGAGGAGAACAGAGGCCAACCATACGTCATCACACCATCATGGCAATGCAAAAACATGGCAACACAACAGCAGAATCGCGGCAATAACTTTCTCAGAAAGGTTCAATCTGAAGAGTATTACTGAATGATTTCTGCTTCTGTAAAATAATAATCCTTGCATTTGATAAAGCGTCTTATCACGTCTTCTGGACGTCTCAAAGCGCTTCACAGAATATACCGTGAAGTGAATTGACTGTGTATTTTGCGGGTGAAACACGGCAGCCAATTGCGCACAGCAGCGTCCCACAAACAGGCATGGATTGAGTGGCCAATTTATTATTATTTTATTTTTTGAAGGGATTATTACCCTCGGAAAAGCTATTTGTCAATCGACTAACAACCGGGTTCCAATTTACTGCTAGGTAAACAGAGGCAAGTAACAACAACAACAAAAATAATTTGTAAAGCGCCTTTCTGGAGGGCCTCAGTCTTGCTGACATTCAGCTGTAGAAAGTTGGCTCTCATCCAGGACTTGATGTCAGACAAACATTCTGTCAGGACGTCATTTGTCCCATAATCAAGAGTGGAGGAAGGGAGATAGAGCTGGATGTTACCGCGAACATGTGGAAGTTGACCCCATGTCTGCGAATGACATCACCAACGTCATTGTAGAGGGTCAAGAGGAGGGAACTGAGGACGGAGCCCTGAGGAACACCACACAACTTGTGCGGGGGCTGTAAGAGAAACTGTTGGTAGAGACAAATTGAAGACGGTGTGAGAAATAAGACCTGAATCATCCAAGGACAGAACTTAGAAGGTTGAGGTGAGAGTAGAGATAGTGGAGGAGGATGGAGTGGTCCAAGGAATGAAACTTGCTTTAGGTTTTACCCTGCCCGAGAATCGAACCTGAGTCATCTCGCTTGCGAGGCGAGTGCACTAACCATTGATCAACCACTGAGCTACAGGACTCCTGTTCACACGTCATACAGAAGGGATCGCTCATGGCTGTGGATAAAAGCATCACTGCATTAGGACTGAGCCACAGGGACCAGCATGACAGCTCGCTGTACACTGCCTTGACCATCTGAGGTATGATCCTCAAATAGTCACTGACTACTTTCAATCAGAGATAACCAGAGAGAGAGAGAGGCTGAGAGAGAGGCACACTGACAAGAGGCTGAGAGAGAGACAGACTGACAGACAGAGGCTCAGAGAGACTCACTGAAGAGTTGGATGGCTGCATTGCGCATGGCCCAGGAAGGGGAGCTCAAGGCTCGCAGTGACAGCATCGCCATGTCTGTGATGTAGGGTAACACTGCTGTCCCCAGCCCAGAGCCCTGAGTCAGTGCTTTTAACATATGAAGAGCACAAACCTGCAAAAATAAAACAACAAATATAAGTAGCTATTGTGGGCACAAAATCATCACACACGACAATGTGTGCAACAGAAATAATAACAACAATAATCCTTGCATTTGATACAGCGCCTTATCAAGTTTCAGGTCGATGACCTTTCGTGATTAAATGAGCTAAAGGAAAACAAGTCGTTGGAAACACCCAGCAGGTCAGGCAGCATCCATGGAGAGAGGAAAGTGACCATCGATCTGATAGAATCATAGAATTACACAGCACAGAAGGAGGCCATTGGCCCATCGTGTCTGTGTCGGCTCTTTGAAAAGAGCTTCCAAATCAACCCCACTCCCCCACTCTCTCCCCATAGCCCTGATCAACCCCACTCCCCCACTCTCTCCCCATAGCCCTGATCAACCCCACTCGCCCGCTCTCTCCCCATAGCCCTGATCAGCCCCACTCCCCCGCTCTCTCCCCATAGCCCTGATCAACCCCACTCCCCCGCTCTCTCTCCATAGCCCTGATCAACCCCACTCCCCCGCTCTCTCCCCATAGCCCTGCAAACTTGTCCTCCCCAAATAATTATCTACTTTTCTCTTAAAAGCTGTTATTGAATCGGTTCCCACCGGCCTTTCAGGCAATGCATTTCAGATCCCAACAACTCGCTGTGAAAACATTTCTCCTCCCCTCCCCTCTGTTTCTTTTAACAACCTGAAACGTTAACTCCCTGGAGGGACGCATCCTGCTTACCTAATTCCGTAAAGTATTAGGCACAGGTTGACTGGAGCCAAGGCTTGGGAACCCCAGAGTATGCATTGGGGTAACTGCTGGAGTCTAACCAGCTAAAACCGCATAAGTTTGCCATTAATGCAAGCACACATCCTGAATGTGTGGGGACTGACTGCAGTGTGGATTTCTTGCCATGAAGAGGCTCCACCAGATTATTCTCTAGAACAGCAGATCTACTTTAAGGATCCTCGTCCTTGCCTTGAAATGCCTCCATGGTCTTGCCCCACCCTCCCTCAGCAACCTCCTGAGGTCCTCCTGCCCCGCTCATCCTCTCCACTCTGCCAACCCAGATTGGCTTCACATCCTCCCCACTCATCTGTGTCACTATCAGCCATTTTGCTCCAGCAATCTGAAACTCTCTCAAACCCGGCACCTGCCATCCTGCCTCACTTGCTTTCAAAACCCGGTTAAAACTTTCCGGTTTGGGCTCCCACTCAATTAACGTAAAGCCCTTTGAGGCCTTCTCTAAAGTGAAAAGTTCTCTATGATGTTTTTTCCTCTTTATGTAGCTACTGATCTCAAGTCGCTGTATGAACTTCATCCCCCCAGTCCCTTTGCCTCACCCCCTTCCTTGCCTCCTTCGTAGTACATCTCAAGACCCTCCTCTTTGACCGTGCAACCCTCCTACCCTCTACCCACCCTAATACCAACCCCCAGCTCAGGGCCAAATCTCTGACTGTCCAGCGCCTTAGGACGTTCTCTGGAAATGAAAGACGCTTTACAAATGTAATTTGTTGTTGTTGTTTAAGAGGCTGGAGGGTGAGCCGAGGATGATGATTGCTTTACCTGTTTGCTGGGTGATTTTCTGAGCAGTCATGGCTTATCTTATTATTATTATCATCATTATTATAGTTATTACCTGGGGCAGATCCACCGTCTGGTCCCAGGTCTTGGGCAGGGGGTCACTGGCAATCTCCAGCAGCGAGGTGACGCAGTGTTTGAGGAGGGGCCGCCTGCTGCTGTTCTCTGCAGACACCACACACAGCACGAGCATCGGTAGTCCAGCTGCCCTGCGTGTAACCGAGCTGCTCCACGGCCTCGTCAGGACCGACAAACCCTGAGCACAGACAAATATCACAGAGATTCATCCAATCCCAGAAACCCCTGAAAAGGTTAATATTCTTACCTCGTTTCTCATTTTCTGTTTATAATTACTAACTGTGGGGAGATGCCGCTGGGGTGAGAGGTCATGGGGGAGGTCGCGGGGAGGGGAGTGGTTGCAGGGCCGGGGGCGGGGCTGCAGGGACGGGGGAGGGGCAGCGGGGAGGAGGCAGGGGCCACAGGGTACAGGGGAGAGGTTGCGGGAGAGGGGCGAGGTCGCGGGAGAGGGGAGAGGTCGCGGGAGAGGGGAGAGGTCGCGGGAGAGGTCGCGGGAGAGGTCGCGGGAGAGGGGAGAGGTCGCGGGAGAGGGGAGAGGTCGCGGGAGAGGGGAGAGGTCGCGGGAGCGGTCGCGGGAGAGGGGCGAGGTCGCGGGAGAGGGGCGAGGTCGCGGGAGAGGGGCGAGGTCGCGGGAGAGGGGCGAGGTCGCGGGAGAGGTCGCAGTAGAGGGGAGAGGTCGCGGGAGAGGGGAGAGGTCGCGGGAGAGGTCGCGGGAGAGGGGAGAGGTCGCGGGAGAGGGGAGAGGTCGCGGGAGAGGGGAGAGGTCGCGGGAGAGGGGCGAGGTCGCGGGAGAGGGGAGAGGTCGCGGGAGAGGGGAGAGGTCGCGGGAGAGGGGAGAGGTCGCGGGAGGAGAGGTCGCGGGAGAGGGGCGAGGTCGCGGGAGAGGGGAGAGGTCGCGGGAGAGGGTAATTACAAAAAACACAAATGACAAAGTCTCCACAGAAAGACACTGATCAGGGAGTCTACGTGTATTCCCATACCTGATCCAGGATCCTTTTGGGAATCTCCTGGAATTCTAGCAGTGGCTGCTTCAACAGCGTAGCACAAAATGTAGTGAATCCGGCACTGCAGCCTTCCACTGTGCCCTGCAACCCAGAGCACACACCGTGAACACTCTCCTCCTCTCCAGGTCATTACTGAGACCGTTACTGTACAGCAGGTCAGGGCTCCACACCATCACACAGCTCTCTACCTTTAACACTCACTTCATCTCAGCACACCTTCCATCTGTTGATGAAGGAACTGAGCTTAACACCGACCCCTGCTCCTCGCCGCTCAGCCTGACTCCCCGCTGACACACAACCCTCCCGTCCCCGTTCCGTGCTTCACTCAGGCTGCGGCTCTCAGTGTCGGACAAAGCGATGACCTGAACCTGAGCCTAATTGGTTCCAAGTTCTTCTCTCCTTTGAGCTGAAATTCCATATGCATCACGTGCAGTAACATTCAAAATGTCAGCTTCCTCCATTAATATTCTCACAGAACACCATCCCATGTGTATATGGTTCCTCCAGACCTGATAGCAAGGTGCCCGTTTCACATGAAGACAGCGTTAAAGCAACACTATATCTGCTGTAACAGGAGTCCTGTAGCTCAGTGGTTAGAGCACTCACTTCGCAAGCGAGAGGACCTGGATTTGATTGCCGGGCAGAGCGAACGTTGGACAAGTTTCCCTACTCCGCACTCCTCTGTTTACATAGCAGTAAGTAGGAACCCGCTTATTAGTCGATTGATGGATTGCTTTCTGGGAGTAATAATCCCTTCATAATAAATTTAAAGAAATAATAATTTGGTCACTCAATCCACGGCTGTTTGTGGGACGCTGCTGTGCACAATTGGCTGCCGCGTTTCACCCACAAAATTAAGTCAATTCACTTTATAGTATATTCTGTGAAGCGCTTTGAGACGTCTCAAAGACACGATAATGTGCAATATCAAATGAAGGATTATTATTATTTTATGGTTCTGCCAGGCCTGACAGCAAAATGCCTGGTCCACATGAAGAGATGCTAAAGCCAGCGCTGTATCTGCTGTTACACACCCAATGTCGACACGTCAGCAGGATGTCCTTGAAAACACCAGCGATCCGCTCTGTCTGAGCCACACTGAGCAGAGAGCTGCCAGCTCCACAGACACCGAGGGAGAACACCTGCTCCACCAGGCATCCCAGCAACACCCCGACCTCCTACAGGAACACACACAAGCTTAACAACATAAGAATTTGCTAGGTACGAAGACCAAGCTCCATCCAGTTTGCCTTCCACCATCCTGGTAGTTGCTTGACATGTCGTGTCCCAAACTTTATTCTGTATCCCCAGATATTATTTTCTATCAGAAATCTACCTAATTTGTTCTTGAAACAAATGATATTTTCTGCTGGAAGCCGATTCGATAACAACTTTTAAGAGAAGCAGATAATTATTTGGAGGACAACTTTGCAGGGCTATGGAGAGAGACCGGGGGAGTGGGGTTGATCAGGGCTATGGGGAGAGAGTGGGGGAGTGGGGTTGATCAGGGCTATGGGGAGAGGGCGGGGGAGTGGGGTTGATCAGGGCTATGGGAAGAGAGCGGGGAGTGGGGTTGATCAGGGCTATGGGGAGAGGGCGGGGGAGTGGGGTTGATCAGGGCTATGGGGAGAGAGTGGGGTTGATCAGGGCTATGGGGAGAGCGCGGTGGAGTGGAATTGATTTGGAAACTCTTTTCAAAGAGCCAACAGACACGATGGGCTGAATGGCCTCCTTCTGTGCAATTCTATGATTATCTATTCCCTTCAGAATCTTAAAGACCGTAATATACACAATCGCCCCTCAACTTTCTCAAAGCACTTCACAGAGTACACTGTAGTGTAGTGACTGTGTCTTTTGTGCACTACTGTGTCCCACAGTCATGGACTGAGTCACCAAATTATTATTATTTTTTGGATGGTTTATTACCCCGTAAAAGCGATTGACCAATTGACTAACAAGCAAACAGTGTAGTGACTGTTCTTATAGGCAAATATGGCAGCCAGCAAGGTCCTCCACACAGGCATGAGGTAAATGGTCAATTATACAGGAAGATGATCGGCCGGCAAAATTGGAGAAATTCCTTCTTGTCTGTATAGATGGGATCCTTTAACATCCACCTGAGGAGCAAACTGAAGGGATCACTTTAATGTTTGTAATAGAATCACAGAATAGAAGGAGGCCATTCAGCCCATCATGCCTGTGCCAGCTCTTTGTAAGAGCCACCCAATCAGTCCCACTCCCCCGTTCTTTCCCCATATCCTTGCAAGTTTTTCCTCAAGTACCTGTCCAATTCCCTTTTGAAAGTTGTTATTGAATCTATTTGCACCAGCCTTTCAGCCATGAATTTATTGAGAATTAAACTGTTTAAATAAATCGATCTGCCCGACGAGTGCTCCTTCCCTCCCCTCCCCACACAGGTTGTTACCTTCAGGGAGACCCAGCAGCAGGTCAGGATCAACCCGTGGGCCTCAGACAGCAGCACCGACTCCTCCTCCACCCCCCTCCCCTCGGAGATCACTGCTCTGATGGCATTCCCCATGTCTGCAAGCGATGGAGCCGTAACTGCAAACACAGCACCAGCTCACTGATTCATTGGTCAATTTTATCCTCAGGTTACTCCTGTTGGTGGGGGGCGGGTGGGGGGAGAGAGCCTCTCACATGGTTGGTGGTGTGGTCTTCATACTGAGCTCAGTGTGTGACATGATGAGAGCACAGCCACTATCAATTGATTACTGGAACCCGAGATTTACGTCTGTTCACATCTGCATTTAAACCACTTAGGTTTGCTCAGACATCGCCCAGAGAGTGAGAGAGAGAGCCTTTCCCTCCCCTCCTCACCTTATAGGCTCGCAAATCACCAAATAAACTCAAGAGGATAATCCCCACCCCAGTGCCTTGGGACATCTTCCTGACGTGAAAGGCGCTACACAAATGTAATTTTCTTGTGGTTACGGTGGCAACCAGCAAGTCGCTGTTATTCTGTGGGTTAATGGAGAGCAATTCCATGGTTTGAGGACCGACTTTCCAGTAAGCAGCGTGTGTATGTGTGGAGGGACTCTCTCATAGGAACAGGACTAGGCCATTCAGCCCCTTGAGCCTGTTCCACCATTCTATTAGATCATGGCTGATCTGTACCTCAACTCCAATTACCCTCACTTGCCCCGTATCCCTTAATACCCTGACCTAACAAATAGCTATCCATTTCAGTCTTGGGCGGGCGGTGGGGGGTTGGGCTCAGTGCTGTGGGGTCTTGAAGCGGGAGGTGCTATACTGCAAACTCCATGCAGGGTATCTTTCAGAGTGCGTAACAATGGCGGAGCCTAACTCTGAGCCGGAAGGGGAGGAGTTGGTCGGAGAGGAAGGTTTTCAGGCGGAACTTGAAAAGGGGAAGAGACGGGGCAAGGCAGAGGGATTGAGGGAGACCGTTTATGACAGTGTATAAGACAGTGCTGGTTCTCACGTTGCTGATGTGGGCCTGAGTCTTGGTCTCCGTTCAGGACCCCGAGGAGGAAGTGGCTGAGGCTGTTGAGTGTACTAAACAGCTTCTCCAGGACCGCCCGCCAGCCCCCGGCCAGGGTCTCCTCCCCCAGGCAGCACAGGGTCTCTGGCACCTCAGTCAGGCACCTCCTCAATGACATGATCAAACCTGGAGACACAGTTTATCAGAGTGACTGTTCAATAACAACAAACTACATTTACACACTGCCTTTCACGTCAGGAGAATGTCCCAAGGTGCTGGACAGTCAGGGATCCAAGTACCTGAGTACCTGAGCTGGTGGTTGAGATCAGGAGGGGTGGAGGGTATAGGGGTAGGAAGATGATTGAAGGCACTGTCGAAGAGGACCACCCTGAAGGAGACAAGGGAGGGAGCAAGGCAGAGGGACTGTGGGATGGAGTTCCACAGAATGAAGAGGCTGAAGGCCTGCTTGCCAATGGTGGGGCAGGCGAGGCAAGGGATGTGAAGCAGGCTGGAGCCCGCTGAGCGGAGGGAGCGGGTAGGTTGGTAGGGGAAGGAGTGAGGCCATGGAGGGCTTTGAAGGTGAGGACCAGGATCTTGAACTGTATCCTGTGAGTGATGGGGAGCCAGTGGAGTTGGGCGAGGATGAGGGTGATAGGGTCGCAGAGCCTGGTGCAGGGGAGGACACGGGCTGCAGAGTTCTGGATGATCTGCAGCCTGTGCAGGGAGGAGTTGGGGAGGCCGACAAGCAGGAGTCTGCGTAATCCAGCCTGAAATTAATACAGACATGCAGGAAATAAAAAATAAAATGTCTGCCTGAGCCTAACGACACATACTTACTCAGTGACTTTCACATAGAAGGTACAGGATGACCAAAAAGTTGTGATATCATTACAATGTCTAATACATCTTAAAGAAATGCTATACATATTTGTTTTAGATAATAGGTAGATATCACAACTTTTGGGGTCACCCTGTTCCCAGAGCTCCATTGTGAGCTCTCTCACGGGTTTGGTGCTTGTAGCTGCCTGTATCAGGTTGGTGGGTCATTGCTCCTCCAGGTATCTAAAGACCAGACACCCAACATTTCACCGAGCTTTAGCCGAGATGAAGAGCATTTATGACACAGAGATAGCCGCTTTCTGTGCTAAATAATTCTATGTTCATCACAACGAATTCTGAAAAAATTCTTATGTTCGATCTTAACTGGTTTGTTTGCGTGGCTAGAGCAAAATATCTCGGGGGATGTGGGGTGGCTGCAGCAATGGTCAGCGATGAACATACTGTGACCCCGTTAGACGGTGGCCCTGTTGTAAGCCCCACCAGTGTCTCACCGTGCATGGGGTTGGTGCTCGCAGCCCGGAGCAGGTCTGCCCGAGCCACACTGTATTGCTTCTCCAACAGCTGATGCAGGAAGGACACAAAAGTCAAATGCCTTGACGATAGCCCCGCACGGGCATTCCCTTCAGCCTCCCCGCAGGGCCCCGCCTCCCTGCAGGGCTCCGCCTCCCCGCAGGGCCCGCCTCCCCGCAGGGCCCCGCCTCCCCGCAGGGCCCCGCCTCCCCGCAGGGCCCCGCCTCCCCGCACTGTCCGGCTGCCAAGCACTGAAGGGTGGAGTCTACATCTTTTAATCTGGATAAAAGAGGCAAACAAAGAGAAGATAGTGAGGAACTCTGATGCCCCAAATTTCCCCTCATTGTAACATAGAAACGTGCAACATTCTGTAGCAGCAACTTGCATTTATATAGCGCCCCTTCATGCAGGGTAGTGTCCTCGAACGTTTGAACTTAAAATCTTTAATTCAGTTTTAATTTGGAATCGGCTCTTTTAAAGAACTATTTAAGCGGAAAAATAACTTTTTCCAGATTTTACACAATCCTGAATTGCAGTGGTATTACTGGCCAAGACCAGGCAGAATTCCAGGCAAGTGCCCTGATGACACACAGTGTTTGTGGTAAACTGCTATCATGCACATTTTTGTTGCTTAACTTACCACTTGTCCCCAAGCAGATGTAACTCATCTCATTTCCATGACCATGGGTCAAAAACACTTTTTAAACAGGCTGCTCCACGTCCCCCGACCCACCCGCCCCACCATTGGTGGGAGAGCCTTCAGCCACTCTGCCTCCAACCTCTGGAATTCCATTCCCCAATCACTCCGCCTCACCCCCTCCTCAGCCTCCTTCAAGTCCCACCTCAAGACCCTTCTCTTCGACTGTAGCTCAGTGGTTAGAGCACTCGCTTTTCAAGTGAGAAACCTGAGTTCAATTCCAGGCAGGGAAATCTTGGGCAAGTTTCCTTACTCCACACAGAGCCTAATAATAATCCCTCCAAAAAATAATAATAAGTTGGTCATTTTTAATCAACAATTGTTTGTGGGACGCTGCTGTGCACAATTGGCTGCTGCATTTCACCCACAAATATACAGTCAATTCACTTTACAGTCTATTCTGTGAAGCGCTTTGAGACATCGAGAAGATGTGAAAAGTGCTATATCAAATGCAAGAATTATTATTATTATTATACTATCTCTGACAAATCATTCCATATTCTAGTCATCGTCTTGGGGGAACATATTCTTCCTAACTTCTCTTTTCATACTCCTAGTTATAACGAGTGCCAATAAAATATTGCGTAATTATTTGCCAAAATTTGCAGAGAAATTTTATAAGTTGCAGAGGGTTGATTGGTGCTATTGAGATATACATTTTGCTGCTAACTTATATTTTTTCCCCTTTAGTGATAAAACTAAACATGAAGAAATAACACATCATAGATTAGCGGAAAATTCTTTAACAAAAACAGAACACCTGTCAAAAGGTGCAAAAGTGTAGTTTCAACACTTTGCAGAGAAACCAAAATATTCAAAATCTAATTTTCACAGAAATAAATAAAGTCTCATTTTAACATAATTATATTTTAACATAAGAAGAATCTTCCATTGTCTTGTGTCAGGCTTCATCTGTTGTCTTTCAATAGACAGGAAATAACCTTCCTACATCAGCAATGCTCACAGGAGGAGGCCACTCTTTGAAAGAGCTTCCCAATCAGTCCCACTCCTCCATTGTTTGCCCATATCTTTGCAAATTTTTCCTTTTCAACTACCTATCCAATTCTCTTTTGAAAGCTTTTATTAATTCTCCTCATCTCCCCTCTGGTTGTTTTGCCAATTATCTTGAATCTACCAACTCAACTGCCAGTGGAAACAATTTCTCCCTATCTACTCTATCGAATCCCCTCGTAATTTTGAATATCTGAGTCTCCCCTTAACCTTCTCTGCTCCAAGGAGAACAATCCCAGCTTCTCTAGTTTCTCCACATAACTCCAGTCCCTCATTCCTGGTAAATCTCATCCTGTAGCTCGTGCTTGCTTTACCGACTGAGAGCTGCTCAGTGCCTTACTTACCTCTGCAGAGCTACTGTCACCATCAAAGCTCCGGCCTCGGTCACTTGGACCCTTGGGCAACTCGCCATCTTCAGAGCTCGTTGCAACAGTGCTGTGCCCAGCGGCTCCGGAAGGCTCTTTGGGAAATATCTAACCAGCAGCTCGGCAGCGAGCTCCCTGATCTGCAGGAGGAGAAGCTGGTGAGAGTGTGGATGCTCACGTTTTGCCAACAAAATACACAGTCATTGCACTTTGCAGTATATTCTGTGAAGCGCTTTGAGACGTCTCGAAGATGTGATCGGGCGCTATATCAAATGCAAGGATTATTATTATGATGAGCACAAGGGTTTAGGAATGAGAGGCCACAAGGCAGGGAGCCTACTTACACTGGTAAATGTACAGCAGCATCAAAGGTACTGGCTGGTGTGAGTTGAGACACACACAGACATCCAAGTGTCCATCTCTCATAAACATTGCAAAGTTTTTGTTCTTTGCAGGGAGGGTTATTAGAAAGTGGGATGCCTGACCAAACCAAACCTGTAGCCATAATAGTATAATAGCTTTTAAAAAATATTTTTTTTTCAAAATTGAAAAATAAAACTACAAAAGATTATAGTTTTCATTTCTCCTCCTTCCAGTAGAGGTGCGATTGATATCACTAGCAGAGCCACTGCTGTTGTGTGTTACTCCGTAGCTCAAGAGTTGAGAGCAGCTAACAAACCCAGGAGATAATCCCAGGACACATCAACATCAACTCACATTTATATAGTCCCCTTCACGTGGGGTAACGTCCCGGAGCGCTTGACAGTGGCAGAATCTGACCCCGAGCCAGGGGGAGAGGGAGGAGGGAGGTGACCATTAGCACGATCAAAAAGGAAGGTCTTTAGGTGGGATTTGTGCCATCTGCGCTGTGACTCGCTTGGCCTTCCCCCAACTTCGCAACATAGAATCATAGAATCGTACAGCACAAAAAGAGGCTATTCGGTCCATTGAGTCTGTGCGGCTCTTTGAATAGAGCAATTAATGTCAATCCCACTCCCAGCCCTCTCCCCATAACCTGCAAACCCGTCCTCCTCAAATACTCGTCCACCGGGTTTGTAAAAGTTGTTATTGAATCGGCCTAACATCGCCCGGCTCCGCCACTGTTTCACACCGCAGACCACCGAAACCCTCATACACACTTTCATTACATCCAGGCCTGACTATGCAAACTCATTGCTTGTCGGCCCCCAACTCCTCCCTCCACAGGCTGCAGATCACCCAGAACTCTTCAGCCCGTGTCCTCTCCCACACCAGGCTCTGTGACCCTATCACCATCATCCTCGCCCGACTCCACTGGCTTCCCATCACACAGAGGATACAGTTCAAGATCCTGGTCCTCACCTTGAAAGCCCTCTACGGTCTTGCTCCCCCCGAACTCTGCAACCTCCTAACCTCCTATCAACCTGCTCGTTCCCTCCTCTCAATGGGTGCCGGACTGCTTCACGTCCGCCGCTTCTCTCGCCCCAGTATTGGTGTGCCGGCCTTCTGCCACTCTGCCGCCATCTTCTGGAACTCCATCCCACAGTCTCTCCATCTCACCCTCTCCCTCGCCTCCTTCAAGACCCATCTCAAGACTCTCCTCTTTGACTGTGCTTTTGATCTCCCCGTTTCCCCTCGACCCTCCCCCACCACGACCCCCAGCTCGGGTCCGAAATTCTGTCTGTCCAGCGCCTTGGGATGTCCTCCCGATGTGAAAGGTGCTTTACAAATGTAATTTTGTTGTTATTGTTGTTGATTTGAAGGTGGGGAGGGAGGGGGCAAGGCGGAGTGATTGAGGGAGAGAGTTCCAGAGTTTTGGCGCGTAGTCGCTGAAGGCACGGCCACTGATGGTGGAGCGGAGGGCACGAGGGACAAATAGGAGACCGGACGAACATTTACCTCATTAGTTCCGTCCACCAAGCAGTTCAGCAGCACCAGGAGGGTGGACTTGGAGAAGAAATCCCAGGAGCCTTGCTGTCTCGCCCAGGTAACCAATTCACTCGTGTGTTCTGTTACATCAGAAAAAGCACATCTTACAGTTGAACCCAAAACAAAAGGTAAAATACTGCAGAGGCTGGAAATCTGAAATAAAAAACAGAAGTGGCTGGGAACACTCTGCAGGTCAGGCAGCAGCTACGGAGAGAGGAAAGTGAGTTAACTTTTGGTCATCGACCTAAGACGTTAACTCACTTTCCTCTCTCCATAGATGCTGCCTGACCTGTTCTCAGCGCCTTCGGTTTTTATTTGAGAGATGAACCCACTTGTTTAACTAGTATTCCATGTTCACTCTCACTGAATATCAATTACTTATAGCCATAACAAATACAATTGTACAAATGACTGCAGGACACTTCACAGCTGAACATGGGCTCACCATACACTGGGTGGTGATCCACAGCACAGCAACCTACAATACCTACAATGACTAAGTGGTCACTTTTCTTGTGGTCAGACCAGATTCTGAAAGCAGGTGAAGCTCTTCCACTTGCAGGGAGGGTGTGGGGGAGAAAGCTAAGTCTGCTTGTAGCTGAGATGGCTCAGGTGAAATGTTAGGCAACGGAATTACGAACTTGAACCAATCCTCTGTCTAAACATTCTGAGACACTACCCTGAATGCTATATTTATGAGAGTCATTGTTGATCTCAGGGTTCTGGTAGATCACTTTTCCAAGGGTAATAATCCCTTCAAAAAAAATAACAATTTGGTAACTAAATCCACAACATGTTTGTGGGACACTGCTGGGTGCAATTGGCTGCTCGTTTCACCCATAAAATACAGTCAATTCACTTTATAGTATATTCTATTTGATATAGTGCCTTATCAAGTCTTCAAGATGTCTCAAAGTGCTTCACAAAATTTCCTTTAAAGTGAATGGCTGTATATTTTGTGGGCGAAACACGGGGACCAATTGCGCACACAGAGGCGCTATATCAAATACAAGGATTATTATTATTACATTCCCAATAGTACTCACCAGGTGGCTGCCCCTTTCTCCTCTCCGGTGACCAGCTGTCTGTACAAGTCTCTAACAAGGTTGACAGCAGAAGCAGGGCTGTCCTCTTCCGCTGGTAATTCAGGCCTGGGAGGAGTGAGGTGACGCTCAGCTCCAACAACCACTGAATAAAATCTGGACAGGACAAGAGCACGTGAGCAGAGAGCAGACTACGACTCCTAGCCTTGCCCCTGAGTATAAGGTGAAAGGCACAACAAACTGGAACTCATCAGCCTCTAACCTCTCACACTTTAACAGATATTAAAATCAGAGAAACAAATCCGTTCAGACTAGCACGACAACTGGTCTCAGCACGGGAGAGGGGGGAATCAGACAGGGTTCCCACCACTGAACACCTGGTGGAGAGTAAAAAATAAAGGCAAAATACTACAGACGCTGGAAATCCGAAATAAAAATAGAATTTGCTGGTAATACACAGCAAGTCAGGCAACATCTATGGAGAGGAAAGTGACCAAAGGTCATCGACCTGAAACGTTAACTCACTTTCCTCTCCCCATAGATGCTGCCTGACCTTCTAAGTGTTCCCAGAGACTTCTGTTTTTATTCCTGGTGGAGAGTGTTTCGTTTGGATGTTAAGAAATGACAGGATTGGGTTCAGCTGTGATCCTCCTGTATGGTAAGCAGGCCTGCGATCACCTACTCGCCTAACAGAGGTTCATGTCCGAATGTTAAAACCACCACTGGGCAAATCAGACCACACCAGGACATCAGGGAACATAACCAACATATTCCAAATGAGCTGGTTTGGTTAAAGTAAAAGTGAGCCACTGACAGACTATTTTCTCTTAGCTCATTGGTTGCAGCCAAGAACATGTCACTTCAACCCCAATATACTGAGTAGCTTCATCAATGTAGATTAGGGAGGGGGATGGGGTGCCAGACCTGGTGAGTTGACTATAGAATAGTATTGGTGTTGTTCAGGAACAGACTAGAAGATTAAACCCTCCCATTTGAGGAGGAAAGATCTTTGTTGGAAATGAGGACAATTTATTTGATTACAACTACACAGTCACTACACTAGATTGCATTCCCTGTGAAATGCTTGGAGATGGTTCAACATTGCAGGTGCTTTATCAAATGCAAGGAATATTACAATTGATGCTGAACGATACAATTCAACTTACCGACCCCTTGAGAAAGAATGGATTGTGCTTCAGTCACAGCTTCAGTTCCCCTCCTCTTGCTCCAACTGCTTTTCCCCTGCGAGCGGAGGCAGAGCAGGCAACTGTCTCGGATCCTCATCAGAGCCTTCTTAATGTTGGTCTGGAGCAGTTGGCGGAAAGACGAGGAATCACAGTTCAGGTTGAGGGGCAGGAATTCCCGCAGCAGGTTCAGCTCAGTCTCACTCATTGCCTGGTTGGTTTTGGGGCTGGAGCATAGAACACCCAGAGCGTCGAGGCGGACATTCTCCTCCAGGCAGTGGAGCGAGCCCCTAATCTTGCTCAGGGTCGCCTGATCCAGACACAGGAAGCCGGATGTCAGGCGCTGGGTGCTCAGCAGGGTGGTCCAGGCCCTCTGGTGCCCGTAGTCTCCACTGTCAAGTGCTCCAGACAATACATCAAAACAACATGGGAAGATCCTCAGCGTCCACACTAAAAGGTAGTTGGCTGCGTTCTGCTGAATTAGCGAGACTTCAGAGGTTAAGGCCTCCGTCAGCGTGACTAGCCAGCACTGGGCACAAAGCTCAGCCAGTTCTAGTTCGGTGAGGTCTCTGTGCTTTAACGTCCATTCCCGTCGCTGCTCCTGAAGTATGGTTTTGTAAAGCTCGGTGGCTGCCGGAGAGAGGTTGTTGGTTGAGAGGCACTTCAACAGATGTTTAGGCAACTCCTCATAACTGTCCAAAACCTGCGGCAAAACCTCAGTTAGAAAAAAAAACATCATTAACTAAATCTTTCATCTCACACGTCCAAAGTCAGACACATATCTGTACCTTTTTGGCTCCGATGAAGGAGACCAGGGAAGAGAGTAGGAGGTATTTTGCCTTCGCCTGCCACGGGAGTGCTCTGACCCTCTGCAGTAACGTGGAGTAAAGAGGCCGCTCGGGATGCTGGAAGTGGACGCACTCCATTCTGTAAATCTCCAACAAGAGGCGGAATGAGCAGTGAACAAACTCCAGCACACCCTCTACCTGCCGGGATCACACACCGCACAGAGAGTTAGAGGCAGGAAATTAATGAGTGACAACATTTACTGAACACGCTAACACACAAGAGCTACTAATGTACTGAACGACAAACTGTCTGTCAAAGCTGAGTGTTTAACTCACAAGCTCAGAGGAAGTACTCTTTATTCTGAGCTGCAGTGAACAGAATTTGAAGTTGAATTAAGCACCCATTCTTACAGCAGGTTGGCAATGCAGAGAAACGGTTCTAGAATAACAACTCAAATGCAATGATTATTATTATTTACCATACAGTGAACTGCAGATCCCAAAAACCAGCAATGTCCAAAAGGGCCTGTGAGTGACCACGTCACCTGCAGATGAAAGGTCAACACTGGCTAGCGGCTGCTGATCTCCTTTTACAGTGTTTCCCCCCCAGCCAGACAGACACAACAAGGGTAAACGTACCGGGCTCTCCACATTGTCCCATAGCAGCTGGATCAGGTTTGCTTGGATGGCAGAACAATCGGCCATTAATCTCCGATCAGTCAGCTTCCAGATCTCTTCCAAATTCTCTTTCACACACTTTAACCAGAGAGACAGAACTGAAAATGAACACAAGCAAGATGCCATTAGTCTTCACATCTCACTGTCCGCAGTAACATAAAAACATTCAACTGATGTCAGGCAGGCCCAGTTGGCAGGACTCTTGCTGAATACCTCACCAGGTAGTGCAAGTCACAGAAACATGGTGGGGGGCATTCTTTAATTTTATTGTTCTGGTCATATTTGTGTAATTGCATAAAACAGAGCACACCTGTCATCTTAGAGCTACAACATAAGTGGAGAGGTTACCTTCCAGCATGCAGCAAACAGTGGTGTTCTTTTCTTCACAAGAGATATTTGCGAAAAGCACATCAAGCAAAACACAGCCCTGAAATTAACAAAAAAACACCTCACTGACAAAATGACTCCTGTAAAATACACTGTCACTACACCTTACAATACAGTAAACTCCGGATAACTTGTCACCACAAGGGAAAAGGGCTCAGCCATGAGTTATCCTGAGTGGTGAGATAGGCATAGGTGCTCCCAGGCCACAAGGGGGCAATGTGACCTTTGCAGGCACTGGGCAGAGGTTGGGTGTGGATGCTGACTCGCAGAGGCATCTGGTCTATTGGAGGCCCTCCTGCCTTATCTTGTTACAGACTTCCAATAGACCAGAGGCTTCTGCGATTCATCTGAGCAAGCGCCAATCTCTAGCGAGTACCTGCAACAGACACAGGACAGGAGGGTTGTGGTGGGATGCCATGTTGTAGGGAGAGTTATCCCATCAATTTACATTGTAAACAATGGCAAGAATTTCTACGATTAATTAATACAATGAATACGAGGGATACCAGCAAAAAGTAATGCCTCCTATTCATTTTTGTGAAGAATAAATAGTAAGTGGTACAGTAATTCAAAAGATATATAAGATACTTTTATATATCCCGCCCGTGTTGTGAAAGTTTTGTTTACTTTGAACTAGATGGAGGCACCTGAGGGATCTCGCGCTGGCAACAGTTGAGAATATCCAGAAAGTTGATGAACTGATCCGCAAAGATCGAGGCGTCACTCAGCGTGTGAGAGTGAGTCACGGTGTCGGACATCCTGCCATTGAGATAGTTATTGGTAACCACAGTTACTCTACAGCTGCTGCTCAGTGAGTTCCACGAATGTTAACCGTGTTTCACAAGGAAACCAGAAAGACCATTTGCACACCATTTTACCGTAACGATATACTGGCACTGGCTCCACATTGGCCAAGTGTGTAGGTAGTGTTGGTGGTTTTGTGGAAAAAAATAACAGCACTGGGGTATTTAAAAAAAAGCTTACTTTGTGTCTGTGTTTTAATTTCGTAAGTTAACAAATAAAATAGAAAGGAGGCATAACTTTTGATGTGTCCCTCGTAGAAATGCCAGGACAGACGCTACAGTTTACAAGCCAGGAGCTTGCTCGTGCCGCCTTTGCTGGCCTCAGCCAGGGTTACATGGGAGACTAACTTTGCTCTGGCCTTCCCAAGGTTAGGAACGGTAAAAACAGCCAGGGTTCCTGCTCCTTCTCTTTCTACAGTCCCCCCTACAGTTTGTGTGCATGTGGCAGCCGGGTGAGGGTGGGTCAGCTATCGGTGAAGTTCCAAACCCTACTATTTGTCAGACTCCGCCACTGTTAAGCGCTCCGGGACCCTATCCTGCACGAAGGGCGCTATATAAATGCAAGTTGTTGTTGTATTTAAACAATTTCGCCACCAGCTTCTTATCACCCACAAAATATACAGTCAATTCACTTTACAGTGTATCCTGTGAAGAGTTTTGAGACAGCCCAACGACGTGATAAGGCGCTATATCAAACGCAAGAATTATTATTTTTTATTATTATTACTGTCTTACCCCATTCTTACATGCTGCTAGCCGACACACCAGGATCTCCTTCCTAAGGCAGGTAACAAGGCCTCGACTCAGCACCAGTCTCTCTGCATCATCAGTCTTCAGCACCGGCAGTGACACCTTCAGCTCCCCCAAGACAAATTCTTGCTCCTCTACAATACAGACAACACAGGCATCTTACACACATTCCCCATCACACCAGTCCTTGCCAGGCTCCACCGCCTGGCACCGGCCTCCTGTTTGTCCCTCATCCCCTCCGCTCCACCTTTGGTAGCCGTGCCTTCAGCCACTACGCCCCGAAACTCTAGAACTCTCTCCCTCAATCTGGCTGCCTTGCCCCCTACCTCCCTCCCCACTTTCAAATCATGCCTAAAGACCTTCCTTTTTGATCATGCTTATGGTCACCTCCCCACTCCGTCTCGCCTTGGCTCGTTGTCAGACTCCAACACTGTTAAGAGTGCTATATAAATGCATTGATGTGGTTGTGGCAAAACACAGGTCATTTTTATTTTTCTTGACAGCTTTTTCTGGATGGACTTTCTGATGAGCTTCTATCCTTTATTGTAATTGAGGTTAAATGATAAAAAAAAGATGACCAGGATAGGTGACCTCTTCCCATGTAATAATTCCCAGTAATTATAACTGGAATAAACCTTGAAATTGTGCCTGGTTAACTATGTTCTGTTTGTTTGACAATAATAATAACGATACTTGCATTTGATATAGCACCTTATCACGTTGTGAGAGGCAAGAGAAGGAGCATTGATGTATTTAAGGAAATATAAAAATTACAAATCATAGAATATTACAGCACAGAAGGAAGCCATTCGGCCCATCGTGCCTGGGTTGGCTCTTTGGAAGAGCCACCCAATCAAACCCACTCCCCTCCTCTTTCCCCATATCCTTGCAAATGCTTCCTATCCAATTCCCTTTGGAAAGTTGTTATTGAATCTGTTTCCACCCTTTCAGGCCGTGCATTCCAGACCGTAACAACTCTCTGTGTAAAAAAAATTCTCCTCGTCTACCCTCTGATTCGTTTGCCAATTATCTTGAATCTATGTCCCCTGGTTGCCAACCCACCTGCCAGAGGAAACAGTTTCTCCTTATTTACTCTATCAAAACCGCTCATAATTTTGAACACCTCTATTAAACCTCCCCTTAACCTACTCTGCTCTAAGGAAAACAACGCCAGCTTCTCCAGTCTCTCCACATATAAAGTCCCTATAAAATAAAAAATAAACCATTTTGTACTGAAACTAAAAGTTAGAAATGCCTGACCGACCTTTATACCCCAGGTGTAGCAGTGAGTGGGCTGTTGCTGCTCCCCTCTCTGGGTCAGAGACTGTGTTAATCAGCATCACTAGAGCTGTGCCGGCCAGCAGCCTGCAGTCTCTGCTCAATATCTGAAGCAAACAGAAATATCACTTGTTAGATTATTCCCTGCTCCCAAACCTACATCCCCAAGAGTTAGGTCTCTCATTCTCCCCTAAAAATGGTCTCAGCCACTATATTCCCACAGACAAAAAGTCTGGAAGGTTAAAGGGTGAGAGATTATTGAAAGACCATTGTTTCACTGGCTTTCGCCGAACTGAGCAATTTCAAGACCCTCACACTCGTTTTCAAATCCCTTCATGCCTTGGCACCTCCCTACCTCTCTGATCTGCTAACACCCCACAACCCACTATCCGCTGCCTCCGCTCGACTGGCTCCAGCCTCCTGTATGTCCCTTGTGCCCTCCATTCCATCATTGGGGGCCGCGCTTTCAGCCACTACGCCCTGAAACTCTGGAACACTCTTCCTCTATCTTGCTCCTTCCTTCCCCATCTTCAGGTTGCGCCTGAAGACCTTCTTCGACTGTGCCTACAGTCACATCACCCTCCCCCCCGCCCCCCCCCGGCTCGGCGCCATGCTCTGCCACTGTCGAGGGCTCTGGGATGCTACCTGGTGTGAGGGGCACTATTTAAATGCAAGTTGTTGTTACAAAGATGCTTTCTCACTGAGGGTGAACAAGAGTCGTTTGGTTGCTGAAATGCTGTGGAGGGCACTGAGATGTTCCCCGGCGTGAGGGGCAATTTATAAACATTGATGTTGATCACCAAGTGAACCAGAATTGAATGGTTTCTTGACGTTTATAGAACAGGGCAAAATGGGCGATGAAAATGCTTATCTGAGGGACAGAGAGTGTGACAGTGATGGTGAGGTCTCCAGGGATACCCTAGAGAGCTCCCTCATTGTTCCACGGAGAACTTGCTGCTAAAACCACATTTTATATTTTTCTGTTATTTTCATTCCTGTAGCTCAGTGGTTAGAGCACTCGCTTTGCAAGCGAGAGACCTGAGTTCAATTCCAGGCAGAGGGCGAAACCTTGGGCAAGTTTCCTTACTCCACACAGAGCCTAATAATAATAATCCCTCCAAAAACCCAAAACAATAATAAATTGGTCATTTTCAATCTACGACTGTTTGTGGGACATTGCTGTGCGCAATTGGCTGCCGCGTTTGCCCACAAATATACAGTCAATTCACTTTACAGTGTGTTCTGTGAAGCGCTTTGGGACGTCCTCCCGACGTGAAAAGCACTATATCAAATGCAAGGATTATTATTATTATTCCTTTTTGTCTATAATATATCTAATCTACTCGTTATGGTTTTGGCTGCAGGGTTAACAGGAGTGAGTGGGATGACTCCCTGCCCCCTGTGACTGGTCTGACCTTCCAAATCCTCCTGATGAGCCAGGATGGCTGTGCTGTCATCAGCAGTGTCCTGGAATACTGGGGACCCACCTGGCTCAGGAACTGGACCAGAGACCGCCGTAGAAAAGACACTTTGGAAGGAAAGAGGTGACTGAGGACTTTCAATATAGTTGAAACCATAGAAATCTAAGATACAAACTCATGACCCTCCCTTCCCCCCCAATGACCTGCTGGTCAGAGTGAGGAAGAGACCGTCTGACGTGGAGAGAATGAGGGGGCAGTGAGCAGTTTATCCAGTTGATGAACTCTCCCATGGCCATCATATCTTCACCCAAGAGCCAACCATCAAGAATCTACGTTTATTTGGCAGCGAGATACAAATGCAGAGTCAATGGTTCTGACCAGGCAAGTCCCTCAGAGAGACAGGGTTCCAAACCCACCACCAATCCTGACCCTGATATAACTGGGATAAACCAACCTCTGTGAGGCAGGTAATCACGGCAATCACTCACCCTTCCCGCGATGACCCGCAAGAGATTTCCCAGAATCCTCTGCAGGTGCAGTGTTCCCTGTTGACCCCCCCACACCATGGGTTCAATCTCCTCGGGCATATTCCTGAAGATCTGGAGGCACAGCTGTAAGGCAGGGAACAATATAAGCAGCATGTCGCAGTGGATCAAAAATGTCCACTGATAAAGCCATATTCATAATAATCATATTTTTTTGCATTTGATATACAATAATAATCCTTGCATTTGATGTAGCGCCTTATTGTGTCTTCGGGACGTCTCAAAGCGTTTCACAGAATATACTGTAAAGTGATTTGACTGTATACTTTGTGGGCAAAACGCGGCAGCCAATTGACAGCTGTGGATTGAGTGACCAAATTATTACTTTTTTTTAAGATAACTAGTTGAAAGATCAATAATATTCATAGCTATGGGGGAAGCAGACTCTGCAGGGAAGGTCATGGGCCTGACTTAGGTTTATTAATAAAAACAGTGATGGGGTGTCTCACCTTCATGGCCAGGTAGCACCAGTCTTTGTTGTACTGGCTCTCACATTCCACCATGTCACTCAACGTGTCAGCCACTTTGTTTAACAGCAGGTCCAAATTGTCCCTCCAGATCTGCCGGCCAAGGCTGCTCTCATCCACAAAGCCACACACTGCAAAGAGAGTCAATGCACCAGTATTACTATATTTTACTGCACCCTGGCTCTTTGCCCCGCTGTTGCCATCCTCATGGTTAATAATTCAAGATAATTGGCAAATGTGGAGTCCTGTAGCTCAGTGGTTAGAGCACTCACTTTGCAAGTGAGAGACCTGAGTTCAATTCCAGGCAGAGGGCGAAACCTTGGGCAAGTTTCCTTACTCCACACAGAGCCTAATAATAATCCCTCCAAAAAACCAAAAACAATAATTAAATTGGTCATTTTCAATCTACGACTGTTTGTGGGACATTGCTGTGCGCAATTGGCTGCCGCGTTCGCCCACAAATATACAGTCAATTCACTTTACAGTGTGTTCTGTGAAGCGCTTTGGGACGTCCTCCTGACGTGAAAAGTGCGATATCAAATGCAAGGATTATTATTATTATTATTATTAAAAGAACCAGAGGGGAGATGAGATAAGATGAGGAGAATTTTTGTTACACAGAGAGTCGTTACAGTCTGGAATGCACTGCCTGAAAGGTGGTGGAAACAGATTTAATAACAACTTAAAAAATGTAAGTGGACAGGTACTTGAAGAGGTAAAACTTGCAGGGATATGGGGAAAGTGCTGATTGTGTGCTCTTCCAAAGAGCGGCACAGGCACAATGGGCCGAATGCCTCCTTCTGTGCTGTAACATTCTATGATTCTATAAATACACTGGGAGCAAACTGCCACTGAACAGAAGCAGCTGATGGCATCAGGCTCCGGGCAGGAGAGAATGTGACAGGTAATTGAGAGTCACGCACCTATCTGGAGGTCCTTCTGAGACAGGATCTGAAAGATAACGCAAGGGCATGTGATGAGAAGCTCAGTACATATCAACCCATTTCATAGATTTCCAGACACCTGTACAACTGGCCAAAAAACAGGAAGGAGCAGGGACTGTGGAACTGCCTTCGGCAGATGAGCTAGTTATTCTCAATGAGTTAAACAGCCTCCTTGAACTCTATAAATTCTGTGATTCAATATTGAAGTGCAACCATGAAACCAGAGATTTCACAATCTCAGGCTGTGATAGATATCTGTGAGGGTCAGACTCCCAAGTGGTTGTTCTTAATGTGCGAGCGAAACTGTGTCAGTAAGTGTTCAAGACTGTGAGTGTTTGCAACAACTTTACATTTAAAGTACATAGCTCAGTGGTTAGAGCACTCGCCTCGCAAGCGAGAGACTTGGGTTCAATTCCCGGCAGGGCGAAACCTTGGGCAAGTTTCTTTACTCCACACACCTGATAATAAACCCTCAAGAAAAAAACAAGAACAAATCCACGACTGTTTGTGGGACGCTGCTGTACACAATTGGCTGCCGTGTTTCGCCCATAAACATAGTCAATACACTTTACAGTATATTCTGTGAAGTGCTTTGAGACGTCTAGAAGACATGAAAAGCGCTATATCAAATGCAAGGATTATTATTATTATTTAGTGTTGGAGGGTGTCAGGAGGGTGTCCTAAGGTGCTGGACAATCTAAGGTTTGCTGGGGTGGGGCCTGAGGGGACTAGAGAGTAAAGGTGACCAAAGGCATTGTCAAAGACGAAGACGAAGATCTTGACGCAGGCCTGGAAGGAGGCGAGGGAATGGGCAAGTCAAAGGGACTCCAGGATGGTTCCAAAGAGTGGGAACTGATCAGCTGAAATCCCGCCTGCTGATGGTGGGGCTGGGGACGTGAAGCAGGCTAGCGCCTACTAAGCACAGTGAGTAGCTGGGTTTGTAGTGGCTGAGGTAGGGTTGGCCAAGACCATGGAGGAATTTAAATGTTATAGGACAAAGGTTTTGAACTTAATCCGCTGGGGTATGGGGAGGCAAGTGGAGTTGGCCGAGGATGAGGTTGACAAGCTCATGGAACCCAGACGTGTCAGTAGATGTTTAAACTGTGAGTGTTAACATTGTCACACAGCTGAGTCGATCTTATCATGCATCGCTGGCAAAGCACACTGCACTGAGCGTAGACAAGGGATCAAACCTGAGTCCCTCTCTGTCTGGATGGTTCAGGGACAGTGTATTTACCCAGTGAGCCAGTGGAGTGGGTGGACAGGACAGGTGTCCCTGTGCTCCACTTAGACAGTTAATTTGTGATAATCACTAAAGAGCAAAGAGAGTAAATAAGGTTTCAAACCAACAAAAGGGACCCTCCCCCTCCCTTCCATCGCTGAGCAGCAGTGTGTGGCTGCAGGTCTGTAAAAGAATAGTAACACTGTGAACAGCACAACACTAACTCTCTTCGGCTGCACCATTTCAATCAGATTTTTTTGCATCTTCTCCTTTACCAACGAGCCCTTGACCTCTGCGAGCTGCAAAATAATCTGCAAAAAAAGACACTGATCAGCGACTTGTGATGTACTCGATCCTTGTCCTCACTGTTTATAATCTCTCCATGGCCTTGCTCCCGCCCTGTCTCTGTGACCTCCTGCAACTCCACTGCCCAGGCTGCTCCCACTGTACAACAGCCTGTCCCATGTGTCCCGCCCAACCAGCCTCCACCATCAGTGGGTGAGTGATCCTGCCCCCACCCCCGGCCCCTCTCTGAAACGCCATCCCACAATGCCCTCCAACTTACCCTCTCCCTCCCACGTTTAAACAACAACCTGCACTTATAAACCACCCTCCAAGCAGGGTAGTGTCTCAGAGTGCTTAACAGTGGTGGAGGCTGACTCCGAGTCAGGGGGAGTGGCAGAAGGTGACCGTAAGTACGGTCGAAAAGGATTTCAGGCAGAACTTGATAAAGGGGAGAAAGGGCAAGGCGGAGGGATTGAGGGAGAGTGTTCCAGAGTTTTGGAGCACAGTGGCTGAAAGTGGAACTTCCAATGGTGGAACGGAATGTAAAATTGTTGTTGTAAAGTTACAAGAAAGTGGGAATCTTTGCTTGGCCCAGAGGCTTTGGGGCATGAGGCAGACTGGCTCCTTAGTGGAGACAAAAATATGTGAGCTTCTCCCATGACAAAGGGACAGATGAATTACACAATAATCTTTTAGGCTTCATCATCATACCCCCTTCACACACACAAACATACACACATATCCTCTGTACCCAACAACTCCAGTACCTGTTCAAAGCACCGAAAGGTGCTGAGGTGAGTGACGCTCTCTGTGTGAAGAAGGAGCACATAGCAAATCAGAGGAGCTAACTCCTCATCCGTCCTTTCCCACAATTCCTCACGTAATCCCTTCACAAGCTGCAGCGCCTCATCCAAGCTCTTCCCTTTGCATCGCTTCCCAGTATTCCTGGAAACAGATCCCAAAACAAATTACAACACTGAAGTTTGCGAATTACACAAAACACTGAGGGGAAGATGGGAATAATATCTCTGGTTCCAGAAAAGCTTACAAGTGAGTTGTATCAGACAGTTGGCAACAACCACCAATTGGGGCAAAGGCACCACAGCACCTCTGGAGGAACACAGTGATACTACAACAACAACAATAACTTGGATTTATATAGCGCCCTCCATGCCGGACGGCGTCTTAGAGCGCTTGACAGTTTCGGATCCCGGGACCGAGCCAGGGGGAGGGGGAGGAGCCAGGGGGAAGGTGACCGAATGCGCGGTCGAAAAGAAAGGTCTTCAGCAGAGACCTGAAAATGGGAAGGGAGGGAGTGAGACGAAGGGAGTGAGGAAGGCAGTTCCAGAGCCTTGGGGCATAGTGGCTGAAGGCACGGTCGCTGATGGTGGGTGGAGGACTCGGGGGACGAGGAGGAGGCCAGACCCGGAGGAACGAAGGCAACGGGTACTGTTTTGAGGAGAGAGGAGAGGTCGGGGGTGCAGAGGAGTGGAGGGACTTGAATACAAGGGTGAGGATCTTGAAGTCGATCCTCTCTGGGACAGGAGCCAGTGCAGTCTGGCCAGGACTGGGGGGATCGGGGAGCGGAGTTTGGTGCGGGTGAGAATGTGGGCGAAAGAGTTCTGAATGAGTTGGATTTTATGGATGGTAGTGGATGGGAGTACGTTTTTAGGTTTAGTGTAAACTTAAGGTAATGTGTGGTGCAATGATTTTGAAAGCTCCTTAAAATGAGCTCAGAAAAACTCAAGATGGTCTATGCAGCGGCAATAGGTTAGGCCAATAATATCTGATTCTCACCTTTGGGTGTTGGGACCAGTGATGTGATGCACATGTTTTGAATCATTTCAGCACAGGCAAGAATCTCCCCCCATTACAGTCTATGTACCATTTAGGGCACAGGAGGGACAGGAAAATCAACTGAATGTCTCAGTTTAACGTCTGACCCAAAGACCAGCACCTCCGACAATGCAGACCCCCCGCGCCCCACACACAGAGCACTGGAGTGTCTGCCTACATGATGTGAGTTCAATGTCCCCTCGTGGGGCTTGAACCCACAACTTCAAACTTGGGAGGTAGAGCGCCGCCGCCTGACACCTTGATATCGTGATGGTCCTTAACGGGACGTCGCGGAGCTTCCCGCCGCCTGTCTGGCGACCCCCGTTTCTGGCTTTTCCTGGTTCCTTCTCTTAAATAAAGGAGTGACGCTCGTCGAGGGAGTCCTGGAGCTCAGTGGTTACAGCCCTGGCGAGGCCCTGGGTTCGGTCCCCGGGCAGGGCGGGGCGGGGCGGGGGCAAGTCTCCTGACTGCGCGGGGGCGCGTGCGCCTGGTTACCGGGACCTGGCGTTGGGGGAGTTGACGGGTGACGTTTCCGGGGATAACAATATCCCTTCGAAAAGAAATGACGATGCGGTCACTTCGATCCGCGGCAGTTTGTGGGGCGGACGCTGCTGTGGGCCATTGGCTGCCACAAAGCACACAGTCACTACACTTCACAGTGTGTCCTGTGAAGCGCTTTGAGGCGCCTCAATGGCGTGAGGAGGCGCTGTGCTTGTTGTTGTTGTTGTTGCTGTTACCTGCGGACCTCTCGCAGCTGCTGTGTGAGGCGGCTGAGGTGCTGCCCGGGGCCCGGGCCCGGGCCCTCTCTCCCGCTGTGGGTGTGGAGGGGTTCGCGCTGCTCCCGCGCCATCTCCACCTCCAGCAGCAACCGGGCCCCCGAGCAGCGCCACCTGCAGGCGGGAGGGCCTCAGCGCTCGCGCTGCCGCAGCCAATGTTCCCGCCCGATTGGGCGGTTTTTGTTGTTGTTGTTGTTGCTCTCTCTGCATTATAAACAGCAGCAGTGAGGTTACAGGTGTGTGGCGCCTCTCACGTCGGGAGGACGTCCGTTTTCATTTTAGACCCTTTTCATTTCATGAAATGGAAACCATGGCCGATGTCATGGTCGAAGAGGAGGGTTTTGAGGCGGGACTTGAAGGAGGCTGAGGAGGGGGTGAGGCGGAGTGATTGGGGATGGAGTTCCAGAGGTTGGGGGCAGAGTGGCTGAAGGCTCTCCCGCCAATGGTGGGGCGGGTGGGTCGGGGATGTGGAGCAGCCGGAGCGGCTGAGGGGAGGGAGCGGGCGGGTTGGTAGGGGGTTAGGAGGTCACAGAGGTGGGGTGGGGTGAGGCCATTGAGGGCTTTGTAGGTGAGGACCTGAAGGATAGAGAGTCAATGGAGTCGGGCGAGAGTGGGGGAGATGGGGTCACGGAGTTTGGTGCGGGAGAGGACATGGGCTGCAGAGTTAGTTCTGGATTATCTGCAGCTGTGGAGGGAGGAGTTGGCCTCAGTCTCTGTTCACATTCAACTGTAGGAAATTTGCCCTCATCCAGGACTTGATGTCCCACAGGCAGTCTGTCAGGACAGCAGTGGTCCTGGAGTTGAGGGTGGAGGCAGAAAGATAGAGTTGGGTGTCATAAAACGGCTTTAATAATAAATTTACAGAATACTTTTGTAAGTACCGATGGTGTAGTGGATGGAGCTATAATAATAATCCTTTCAAGACATCTCAAAGCACTTCATGGAATAAACTAAAGTGAATTGACTGTATATTTTGTTGGTGAAACGCGGCAGCCAATTGCGCTCAGCAGCGTCTGTCCCACAAACAGTCGTGGATTAAAGTGACCAAATTATTATTTATTTTTGAAGAGATAATTACCCTCTGGAAAAGGATCTGCCAATCAACCAACGACCGGGTTCCTACTAACTGCTGGTAAACAGAGGTGTGTAGAGTAAGGAAACTTGCCCAACGTTTTGCCCTGACCCGGGAATCAAACCCAAGTCCTCTTGCTTGCGAGGCAAGTGCTCTAACCCTTGAGTTACTCGTCTTCTAGCTTAATGTCTGATCCGAAGGACGGCACCTCTAATATTGCACGCCCATTGTCAGTTTAGTCGGTACAGTGGGATATCCAAAATCAGAGTCATTAATAGATAAGAAATGGAAATAATTGATCAATACAATCCTGTCTTGAGATACCATTTTTATACCTGGGGTCTCAGCACAGTAGCCAGGCACTATGAGATATTTAAGACATCTTGAACTATTGTTTACTATTGAACCACTGAGCACTCAGGCAGGACAATTGTATATCTAACGGAGGAGAGGATTATGGCTTCTGCCTTCACAGGGAAGATTATATTCCATTCAATCATAATTACATTTCTCCTACTTCAGCAATGTTTAGTACTTTTAATTAAAAACGTAAAAAATAAATGTTTCCAATATTATAAGTGAAACAACAGAAAAGGTTAATATTGTACAATCTCCATTATTCTGCCAGGCACTTTTATCTCTTAGACGAACCCTTAACACCGAACTGCTATGGACCATGGCAAGTCTGCCCTGCTTTCCCCAGCTCAGTATTTAGTTAACTGTGTTACGTATGTATTAACTTGACTTTGCTTAACACCATTAGGGAGGGATGTGAATGTTTCACCAAAAAGCACTCAGAACTGGTGTTATTTTGTGTCACCGATGGCATATAGATGATGGGCTTTCAGCTATTCTGGCCCCGCTTTCTGGAATTCCATCTCAGGATCCCTCCCTCCCTCCTTTCGTTCAAGGCAAGTTTCTACACATACCACTTTGACTGCGGTTTTGGTCATCTTTCCCCTCCCCTTCTTCGGCTTCTAACCCCAGTTCAGGTGCCAATAAGTATTTGAAAGTACATTGTGATGTCCTCTTGATGTTCAAGCTGCTATATAACTGTAAATTGTATAAGGTACTGTCCAGGCTTTAGAGGCAGTGTAGAGTAAAGGAACGAGGATGATCCACAGTGTCAGAGGAGTGGGCTATGGACAAACAGACAAGCAAGGCTCTTCAGTCCTGAGAGAAAACAACTCAGAGTAGATTGTATAATGGTGTAGAAAATGTAATAATACCTTAGGATGTATCAAGAGAGTAGAACAAGAAGACACAGGCAATGCCAGGACACTGGGAAGTTTTTCTTTGTTTAGAGGGTAATTAATGACTGGAACAGGTTGGCAGGAAATGTGGTTGAGGCACAGACACTGAACTCATTTGAAAAACAGTTCAATGCTGTGATGGTGATTCCCAAATGGTGAAAAATGGGTTTGATTCCCAGCAGGGTGAAACCTTGGGCAAATTTCCTTACTCCACATGCCTAATAATAATCCCTCAAGAAAAAAAATAATAAATTGGTCACTTCAATCCACGTCTGTTTGTGGGACATTGCTGTGTGCAATTGGCTGCTGCGTTTCACCCACAAATATACAGTCAATTCACTTTACAGTCTATTCTGTGAAAAGCATTATATCAAATGCAAGGATTATTATTATTGTGTTCTGGAGGGATGAGATCAGATGGGCTGAAGGGCCTTCTTCATCCAAACTAATCTTGCAATCTTGTGATGTGAGGCAGGATTTGCAGGAATCTATTGGCAACAGGAAAAGGTGGACAAGAACAGTGGGGTCAAGACTAGCAACTGCAAGTAGCAAATAGTGACTTATTCCTGTAATTGGAGTGTGTCATCCTGATCTGTGGGAACTTGGCTCTGGGAGTAGATCACATCAAAGAACCATAGAGTCCTGTGGAGTCCTGTAGCTCAGTGGTTAGAGCACTCGCTTTGCAAGTGAGAGACCTGAGTTCAATTCCAGGCAGAGGGCGAAACCTCGGGCAAGTTTCCTTACTCCACACAGAGCTTAATAATAATCCCTCCAAAACCAAAAACAATAATAAATTGGTCATTTTCAATCTACGACTGTTTGTGGGACATTGCTGTGCGCAATTGGCTGCCGCGTTCGCCCACAAATATACAGTCAATTCACTTTACAGTGTGTTCTGTGAAGCGCTTTGGACGTCCTCCCGACGTGAAAAGCGCTATATCAAATGCAAGGATTATTATTATTATTATAGAAACTTTTGGCACAGAAGGTGGCCATTCAGCCCATCATGTCTATGCTGGCTCTTTTAAGAGCAATAAATGTTGTTTGTTTCAAGAACAAGTAGGATAGATTTCTGCTAGAAAATAATATCTGGGGAAACAGTATATAGTTTGTGACACGACATGTCAAGCGACTGTCAGGATGGTGGAAGGGGAACTAGATGGACCTTAGTCTTCTTTCCCTGAGCAAATTTGTATGTTCAAATGTTCAACGCTTTCAATCCCATTTACCCGCCCTCTCCCCGTACCTGTGTCGCTGACTCCTTTGTAGACATTTATCTGGTTCTGTTTTGAAAAGCAAATACAGATTCTGCCTCAACCATCACCCCCGGCAAGGCATTCCATATCCTAAACTACTCTGTACATGAAACAAATTCTCCTAACCTCCCCATTTGCTTGTTTACTAACTATCTTAAATTGATGCCCCTCTAGTCATTGGCTCACTGTAGAAATAATTTCTCCCTCTTGACTCTATCCAAACCCCTCATAATTTTAAAGACCTTGATCAAGTCACGCCTTAACCATCTTTGTTCCAGCAAAAAAAATCTGCTGATAGACCAAACCACTCATCCCAGTAAAGTTCTGCAACCCTTCTATTGCTTGACATCTTTCCTACAGTGGGGAGAGGTGGGAACCACCAATAATCAGGTTAACAGAAAAAGTGCTTGGAAGTTCCTGGATGAAAAACAAACCTCAGTGTAAGCCTGACTCCACTGATTGGACTACACTGACTCCCTTCAGGAGCGGAAAAATTAGAGGGGGAAATTTACAGGGGAAAAATTGGAGGGTAGAAAATTGCCTCTCCGCAAAAGAAAATTCACTCATAAAGCACTAAAAAAGATGAAATATCTCACCACAATTGTAACAATAGAAACACAAATTCCTCAGCTCTCAGGGAGTTAACAGCTCCCTGATCAAGCAATGTGTTTTGTGTTAGGGTGAGTGGGCTCTTATAATACACGCCATTTCTTTGCTTCAGTAAAGAATGGTAAGATTTCCTACTTAGAGCCTGAAAAAATAAAACTCTATTGTAAAATGAATGGTGAAGCAGATTATCCTTTATAACAGCTTTGAACCTCTACACAAGTGATAAGGGATTTCTTCTTTGAAAAATACTCGTTCTTAAGATCCAATCAGTGTAGTCAGAGTGAATATTAAATCTAGGAGCGGATAGGTATTACAGACAATTGAATGGACTGAAAAGATTTTTTTACTGTTATCTCATTTCATTCCACTTAACTGCCAGCTTTGTGTGATGGGCTTGCTTTAAATCCTGTAATTCTTCGATAAAGAGAGTATTACATTATAGAAAATAAAACCCTGGGAACTGAATAAAAGCAATCTATCACTTCAGTTTTCTTGAGGTTGAAGTCTAATATTTCTTAAAAATAGAATGGAGTCGGGTGTAGGAGGACAATAATTAGATTCCAAACATCTAACATAAATAATTGTTTTTGGAAGGTCTTCACTCAAATCAATGTCCATTGACAAATCACCCATTCTGTCGTTTAATTTATATAAACAAAATACTATTGTACTGAATTGAGGAGTTGGGGAATGATGCAATTTCTATTTAAAAAGAAGTCATTGCAAGTCACAACATTCCACTGACTTCTGAAGAGCCTCTGAGTATTAGTAAAGTATTTTCCTTTTGCAGAACATTTGGACGACTGTCTCAGATATATTGTGTCTTTAGATTTTGCATATTAAATGGTTAATATGTCCTCCTCCACTGCCTTTCCTCCATCATCCACCTCAGTGGGACCGCACTCGCCTGGTTCGAATCCTACTTCTCAAACCACCAGCAATATATCTGCACAAACGGCTTCTCCTCCCGCTCTCACCCGGTCACCTGCTGGTACCCCAAGGATCCATCCTTGGCCTCCTCCTCTTTCTGATCTACATGCTCCCTCTTGGGGATGTCATCCGCAGACATGGGGTAAACTTCCATATGTACTCAGATGACACCCAACTCTATTTTTCCACCTCTCTTTGCGCCCCCCAGTCCCCTGATGTTCTGCCTGTCAGATTTCAGGGGTTGGATGTGCGCAAACTTCCTTCAACTGAACGTTGACAAGACGGAAGCCATATTCTTTGGCTCTCGTCAATGTCTAAAATCTCACGGTTCTCACCTCCTCCACCTACTCGACCTCCCACTAAAACTCTCCGAACCCATACGCAACCTAGGGGTCAGGTTCGACCCCCAATTATCCTTCCTCCCCCACATCCGGTCCTTCACTAGAAATGCTTTCTTCCACCTCCGACACATCGCCCGTCTCCGCCAATACCTCACTCCAACAGCCGCTGAAACCCGGGTCCATGCCTTTGTCACCTCTCAGCTGGACTATTCAAATGCCCTCCTCGCCGGTCTCCCCTCCGCTACCATCCATAAAATCCAGATTATACAAAACTCTGCAGCCTGCTTTCTCACCCGCACCGATCCCCCCAGTCCTGGCCAGACTGCACTGGCTGCCTATCCCAGAGAGGATCGACTTCAAGATCCTCACCCTTGTATTCAAGTCCCTCCACTACTCTGCACCCCCCGACCTTTCTGACCTCCTCTCAAAACAGTGCCCATTGCCTTTGTTCCTCCAGGTCTGGCCTCCTCCTCGTCCCCCGAGTCCTCCACTCCACCCTCGGCGGCCGTGCCTTCAGCCACTATGCCCCGAGGCTCTGGAACTCCCTTCCCCTCCCTCTCTTCCTATTTTCAGGTCTTGGCTGAACACCTTTCTTTTCAACCGCGCCTTTGGTCACCTTCCCCCCCCTCCCCCTGGCTCCTCCCCCCCTGGCTCCTCCCCCTCCCCCTGGCTCCTCCCCCTCCCCTGGCTCCTCCCCCTCCCCCTGGCTCGGCCCCGGAATCTGTTACTGTGAAGCGCTCTGAGACGCCGTCCGGCATGGAGGGCACTATATACATCCAAGTTCTTGTTGTTGTTTAGCACAGGAATGGTGGCTGAAGGTGCATCCTGTGTTTTCCTGTTTTTTTGGTAAATTATTCAATGCAGAAGATCCAAAGGAACAAAAGATGTACAACATATTAGCAAATTGAAGAGGGAATTCGATAACTACATGGTGAAAAAGATTGATGCAAGGTAAGAGATGATATATATTTTTACTTTGGGACCAGTCTGTACCGTTCCTGCATTCCTATATTATAGTGAAAGTATACATTATACCACGTTCACTGTTTTCATAAGTATATGCTACTCATCTTTGAAAAACGTTAGTAAGGCAAACATCCAAGTCAGGAGTCCAACACAAGTGAATGTGAACTGCAAACCAAGCTGACATGTCCAGGCATCCCACCTACACATGGAAATCCCAGAGATAGATTGTTGGAATGGAATGCGCTCTCTCTCCCTGGAGGGACACATCCTGCTCACCCAATTCCATAAAGTATTAGGCACAGGTTGGCAAGAGGCAAAGCTTGGGGACCCCAGAGTGTCTGCTGGAGTCTAACCAGTTAACACCGCATAGCTTGCGGTTGTGAACATTGTCTGGCAAGCCTTCCCACTGCTTATCCAGGACCACCCTACCCATTGGAGCTTGGGTTTGCAGGATACATAGGGGACAACCAACCAGAACTACTGCTACACTGGTTGTGTGCGCAAGAGATAGGTCAGGCTCTACTGTGACATCTGGAGTTGAATGGCCTACCAGCACTCACTGCCAAAGCATAAACAATGACCACTTGGGTGGGTAACAGAGGGCAATTGCACCACAGCAATCATCAGCTGGAAATTGGGTGATTCCCCTTCCCCCTCAGGGATCCTGAGACAAATTCCCCTAATGCTAAAGATTATTTTCTGGGGGTAATAATCCCTTCAAAATTTGTTTTTAAAAATAATAATTTGATCACTCAATCCACAACTGTTTGTGTGGCACTGCTGTGTGCAATTGGCTGTTGCATTTCGCCCACAAAATCTACAGCCAATTTACTTTACAATATATCCTGTGAAGCACTTTGAGACATCTTGAAGACGTGATAAAGCACTGTATCAAATGCAAGGATTATTATTATATTTTATTAATATAATGGTATTTGGCTGCAATTAGTCCATTTACCAATGGATTGAACCTGACCTGCTTGGTCTGGATGTGGGTGTTTCCAATCACAGTCAGTGTGTTTACTGACTGAGCCATCAGGGAAACTGATAACCCTATCTGTTTTAGGGAAGTTGAAATGTTACACGAGAAACCCCATCCTCAAGGGTTAACAGTGTCTCGTCGATTTCAGATTGCTCCCACCCACCTTTCCAATCAGGACTAAAGGAAACAGAGATCATAAGAGTTTTTCATCCAAACTCATTTTGGGACAAATCAGATTTCCTATTGAGCGAATGCTCTGAGGATTAGCAGAATCTCACATCTCCAATCCTGTTCAGTAAACCTGGGGAGATTAGTCTGAATGCCTTATTGTGGAGATTTTCCTGCTTGAGGATTATTTTTTAGGTTGAATTCATGTATGAGGCAATGGATAGGAAATAAAAAAAAGTGCGGTATATGGAGTATAAAATGCCTGGGATTTCAAATTAGGTGCCCAAACACCACAGAGAGCAGCAAATGTTTTTTCTGGGCTTTGGGAATCAATGACTTCCCTGGCGGTACCTGCCCTGGGACTCACCAAGTCCATTCCAAGGAGATCGTTTACTATCGAAAACATTTTATCAACTGTGCCGAAGGAGCAGAGCAGAGAGCTTCCTCTTCCCTTACAGCGGGCTGTGTCCTTTGGATCCCTGCATGTCTCTGAAGGACCACCATTGGAGCAGCTCTTCTCTTACCCACCATCTCTGCCTGCTCCCCTGGTGCTGCAAAGCACTGCCCTGAACACTGCTTCCTGCTGTTGCTGCTGCTGCCTGCACTCCGATGGGCTGTCCCCTTCAGGAAGCTCGTCCACACCAGGTAACCAGTTATACTTTCAAGGAGTGACTTTACAGCATGCAATCCAATTGAAGGAATAGTAATAATAATAATAATCCTTGCATTTGATACACCGCTTTAACACGTGTTTTTGTTGTGATATACATTAGAAAAATGGATTTGCAGGAACAGAGAGATCTTTACCATTAATGGTTTTCGTAATCAATAATAAAGTGCAGCTTAGTTTAACAAGTTGTTTTTTGTTTATTAACTGTGTGAGTGATCTTCACATAAGCTGCAGTTAATTTTCAGGGAATTAAATTAACATCAATCACTAAAGCATTAACCTTTAGCATGCTTCAATTACTGTGTAGTTTCAACTTTGTTAAGTTAATTCGGTTTCTTTGGTGCTAATTATACTTTACAATTTGGCGTTCATTATATACGAAAGCCTCATACACGCTTTCATTACATCGAGGCTTGACTACGCAAACTCCCTGCTTGTCGGCCCCCAACTCCTCCCTCCACAGGCTGCAGATCATCCAGAACTCTGTAGCCCGTGTCCTCTCCCGCACCAGACTCCGTGACCCTATCACCCCATCCTCGCCCGACTCCACTGGCTTCCCATCACACAGAGGATACAGTTCAAGATCCTGGTCCTCACCTTCAAAGCCCTCTTTGGTCTTGCTCCCCCCGACCTCTGCGACCTCCTAAATCCGGAATCGGGATATTTCAGAAAATATCAACATATTTCCTAATAAGGAATGTGCTATTATCTCATTTTAAAATATTGAATTTGCTGAAAATTATAATAATAATAATCCTTGCATTTGATATGCACCTTATCACGTCTTTGAGACGTCTCAAAGCACTTCAGAGGATACACTGTAAATTGAATTGACTGTATATATTGTGGGTGAAACGCGGCAGCCAATTGCGTACAGCAGCGTCCCACAAATAGTCGTGGATTGAGTGACCAAATTATTATTATTATTTATTTTTTGAAGGAATTATTACCCCCCCGGAAAAGCGATCGCCAATCGACTAACAACTGGGTTCCTACTTACTGCTGGGTAAACAGAAGCGTGTGGAGTAAGGAAACTTGCCCAACCTTCGCCTGCCCGGGAATCGAAACCAGGTCTCTTGTTTGCAAGGTGAGGGCTCTAACCACTGGGATACAGGACTCCATTGCATTCATCATTGAAGAATCCATTCTCTAGGATTTCCATGTTTCCAAAATGTTTGTGGAATCTCCTCTGCGGGGACATCATAAATAGAGAGAATTTGTCATATCAAGGGAAATGTTAGAGGAGTCTGGATCTGCAGGATCCTTCTCTCTGCTGATTGTGATAAGTTTGAAAGCAGTGATGTGGCATTGTGGAGTCCTGTAGCTTAGTGGTTAGAGCACTCGCCTTTCAAGCGAGAGGACTTGAGGTCAATTCCCAGCCTGGGCGAAATGTTGGGCAAGTTTCCTTACTCCACACACTTCTGGTTACCTAGCAGCAAGTAGGAAATGGTTGTTAGTCGATTGGGGGTTCACTTTTCCGGGGTGGGGGAGTAGCAATCACTTTAAAAAANTTGATCACTTTGCTTGCGATTCATTGCTGTGTGCAATTGGCTGCTGCGTTTCACCCACAAAATATAGTCAATTCACTTTACAGTAAATGTACTGTAAATTGAAGCGCTTTGAGACGTCTCGAATAAGATAAGACGTGATAAGGCGCTATATCAAATGCAAGCATTATTGTTATTATGTGACTGGCAGTTCTGGATTTTGTAACATTTCTTTGGCATTTGCTTCCTCTTTGACTTCAGCACCAGTGACTGTTAGATTGTCTGCAGACATCCCATCAGGCTTAACCTGCTCCGCCAAATAATCCAAATTACTTTATGCTAATAGACACTTCAAATAGTGGGCTCAAATAGTGGGCTTGATTATTTAGTGAGCGTTTGCTGACCTGGGAGTCCTGCGTTGGAACTTCATTTCAATTCAGGAGGGTCGTGTCCATGTTCTTAGGTACACTGAGATACTTCACTTTAAACCCACCAATAAGCAATCAAAGACGGTTTGATTGCTTATTGGTGGTTTTAAAGTGAATTGTTTAAAACAATTGATTGTTTAAAATTAAATAGAATTACATAGAATCAACAGCAACCAAAACAGGCCATTCAGTCCTTGTGCTGGTGTTTATACAATCCATCCTAATTCCCTCCTACCCAGTCTCCCTCCCTCCACTTTCCCTCATGTATGCATTGTTTCCTCTAGTTATATTGATGCTTTCTACTTTACCCACAACTTCTGACAGCGAGTTCAAATATAGTGCCTTGATATCATTTGATATAGCTCCTTATCACGCCTTTGAGACGTCTCAAAACACTTCACAGAACATACTGGAAAGTTCTCACCTCCGTCTATGTAAAGATGTTTGTCCTAAACGCTCTTTACATCTGTTAATGACTAAGTTGTATTTACGTCCCTTTGTTATGGACTCATCTTTGTTATGAGTCTACTTGATTTCACCTTATGAAACCCTTTAATAATTTTAAACATCTCTATCAGGTATTTTGTTTTTGGTCAGCCGGGTATCTGACCATGCTTAAGAATATCTAAACCTAAACTAAGAATTCCATGCATTCAACCTACATACGGAAATCCCAGAGATAGATGGGTGAAATGGAATGCTCAGTCTCTCCCTGGAGGGTTGTATCCTGCTTACCTAATTCCGGAAAGTATTAGGCTCAGTTTGGCAAGAGCCAAGACTTGAGCACCCCGGAGTGTGTGTTGGGGAAACCGCTGGAGTTTATCCAGCTTGCCATTGATATTGCTGTCCAGCTTTCTTGTTGCTTGTCCAGCTAGGACCACCCTAACTATTAGGTCTTTGGCTTCAGGGTTAACAGGAGCTCAGTGGGAGGATTCCCTGCCCCCAGCGATGGCTCTCCTTGGAGCTGAACTGGCTTCAAGATGACGTGTTTGGTATGGAATGTCGGAATCAGGCCAGGCATCTGTAGCGGCCTCAGTAGTCCAATTCCTGAGCCAGGCAGGTCCGCAGTATTCCAGCGCACTGCTGATGACAGCACAACCAGCCTGACTAATCGGCAGTACTTGGAAGTGTAAACCAGTCATTGGGGATCATCTCTCAATCATCTCATCACCTGAGAAAAAAAGCTCTCATCTGTCCAGTCTTTCCTGACAGATGTATCCTCTTATCCCTGGTAACATCCAAGTAAATCTCCGACGTACTTTCCATGATATCCTTCTTGAATTATAATCACGACTGTGTGGTCTAACCTTGTTTTCTTTACAAATTTAAATGAAGACACAGGACACAGCCAACAGTCACTTTCCGTTCTATTTCCACTAAACTGCAAGATACTTGAAGAGGATTTGCAAGGGTATGGGGAAAGAGCGAGGGAGGGGGGGCTGATTGGTGGCTCTTGCAAAGAGCTGGCACAGGCACGATGAGCCGAATAGCCTCATTTTGTGCTGTAATATTCTATGATTCTATACTTGAGCTGAGCCACAAAGACAGACCTATTAGCTGCAGGTCTATCTATATGGGTCAGCTCAAGTACCTTGCAGTCTATTGGACTGTGCTCTTACTTTTTTCCTCTCTGTCATACACTCTGATACTCAGATGATTTAGTTTGCAGCCGGGTATCTGACACATGTGAAACCCCATCATCGTGAGTAAGCGCTTCAGAGCAAATTGAGAGTTCCATGGATCAAACCTACAATGGAATATGCATTCTTTCCCTGGAGGGATGCATCCTGCATATCTAATTCTGGAGAGCTTTAGACACAGGTTGGCAAGAGCCAAGGCTTGAAGACACCAGAATGTGCGTTGGGGTAACTGCTGGAGTCTAACCAGCTAAAACTGCATAGCTTGCCATTGATTTCACTGTCTGCCAAGTTTCCTACTGCTTGTCCAACTGGGACAACTCTACCTGTTAGGGCGTTGGCTTTCAGAATTAACAGGAATTGAATAGGAAGAATCCCTGTCCTCAGTCTGTCTCTGCAAATCCCGCTGATGAGCAGGCTGGCTCGTCTGTCATCAGTGGTGCCCTGGAGACCTGGAACTGGGCTACTGAGTCTTCCACAGAGGGTAACCTTGATACTGACACTGGCAAACATGCCACCTTGGAGTTAGCTAAGTGATATTTTATTTGCATTGATCTCTTGGTTGCCAACTTCATTCTCAATTCAACAACAGCAACAACAACTTGGATGTATATAGTGCCCTCCACGCCAGACGGAGTCTCAGAATGCTTCACAGTAATGGATGCCGGAGCCGAGCCGGGGGGAGGGGGAGGAGCTGGGGGGAGGCGGAGGAACTGGGGAGGGGGAGGAACAGGGGAGGGGGAGGAGCCGGGGAGGGGGAGGAGCCGGGGGGAGGGGGAGGAAGGTGACCAAAGGTGCGGTCGAAAAGAAAGGTCTTCAGCAGAGACCTGAAAATGGGAAGGGAGGCAGCGAGACGAAGGGAGTGAGGAAGGGAGTTCCAGAGCCTTGGGGCATAGTGGCTGAAGGCACGGCCACCGAGGGTGGAGTGGAGGACTCGGGGGACGAGGAGGAGGCCAGTCCCGGAGGAACGAAGGCAATGGGCACTGTTGTGAGGAGAGAGAGGTCAGAGAGGTCGGGGGGTGCAGAGGAGTGGAGGGATTTGAAGACAAGGGTGAGGATCTTGAAGTCGATCCACTCTGGGACAGGCAGCCAGTCTGGCAAGGACTGGGGTAATCCAGTACTGCTGCTGTGACTCTACAGTATTATGAGTGATCTGTTTACCCTATAATAATAATAATACTACTACAAACTATAACATACTACTCCATACTACAACATTCTGCCCATGATTAGTCCCAATTAAGCTCCCATCTTTTTTTACTACAACAGACCTAAGTTCACAACTCTCATGATTAATGTCACCAGTGATATAGAAAGACATGAACACAATGGGAATGGGAAGAGGCATTCAGCCCTATTGAACATTTCAAACTGTTTTATTACATTTTACCAATTCTTTTAATCCAATTCCTTTGGCTTTTCTCCATATCCCTTAAAAATGTTACTTTTCAATTATCTATCTAGCTCCCTTTTAAAGCTATAAGTTGACTTTGCCTCCAGCGCACTCTACATTTTCTGGGTAAAATAATTTTTTTCTGATCTAATTTTTAACTGTTTTGGCTGTAATTGTCCTCCATGTGTTTCTAGAGTTGACAATCCTGGGGGTCCCAGTGAGTGACTCTCACTGGCCCCGAGCGCTGGGGCCCCCTCTTTGCCAGGATGAGGAGGCAGAAGGCAGGACAGAGCTCGAGCTCCATGTTCTCCATCAGATCCAGAGGAGGAGCCGTCGACACCGCACCATCTTCACCGAGGAGCAGCTGGAGGCTCTGGAAGCCATGTTCAAGCGGAACCAGTACCCGGATGTGGTAACTCGGGAACAGCTGGCAATCCAGGTGCATCTGCGGGAGGAGCGGGTGGAGGTAGGGAATCTATCAACACGGTGCACAGATGATGAAGTGGAGATGAAGAAGCGAGTAAAATAATAATAATTCTTATATTTGATACAGCGCCTTATCATGTCCTCAAGACGTCTCAAAGCACTTCACAGAATATACTGTAAAGTGAATTGACTGAATATTTTGTGGGTGAAACGTGGCAGAAGTGAGAGAAGTCTGTGGCAGAAAAGTATAAGAAAAGAACACATGGGAGCGTATGAGACAAGTATGAGAAAAGACCACCAAGTCACTTGGAATGTAATTACATAGACTTTTGGGGAGTCTCCGTCCTTCAAATCCTCATTCTTGACTTCTTTTTGCAATGCCCCTTTCCCTTATCACTTCTCTCTCTCATCACTGACCTGATACCCACCTCCAACTCTTCACAATCCCCTCGTATTTTAAATGAGCTGCATTGAATTATAGTCTAACAAGGTCCTGACAAGTTGTTAAGTGCTACAGTTAATATGAGTTCTGGTGTGTCCTCTTTACTGAAATGTTGTCTGTTCTCAGGTCTGGTTCAAAAATCGAAGAGCAAAGTGGAGACGACAGAATCGAACCTCATCTGAATCAGAAGCAGCAACGAACTAAGTTGCAGAAGTGGAGCTTTGCCTAATGTTCCTCAGCTCCCAACCTTATCTGTAAATAAAGGAACACAAGAATAACAGATAATGTTTTTGTATTTTTCTTGCCTTCCAATTTTGCCTCCTCCTCTCACTTCCTAAAGGCATCTTGCAGTACAGGTTCATACCACCATCAAGAACCATAACAATTTGTATTTATAAAATGCCTTTCGCGTCAGCAGCATGTCTCAAAAGACCAGCTGACGAGAGTTACCCCACCAAGAGGTGGGGAGCTGACGAGGGAACGTGGGTGACGAGAGGGCAGAAGGTAACTCAAAATGCTCTTGAAAGCTAAAATGGAAAGCAAGGAATTGCCACCTTGCCTTGGAGATGTCCTTAGCGCTAGTCACCAGGACTCACTCTGAGGCACATACTCAGTCAGTGTTCCAACAATTGTGGTTTCTATCCACACAAGGGGTGACCCTAGTGAGACCGAGAACCACTGAATGATCTCATTGATTTTAGTGGCTCTTAAAGTGGTGCTTCGGGTAGTCACTGCACGAGTATAACACACAATGGAGGCTTGTGGTTTGATCAGGTGGGATCAGGCTGCGTCAGTTTTCATGAGAAGATTTCCTAATGTCGTGAGGCTCAGGAGAAACACATCTACATTATGTTCATCAGCATGCACAAGTGCTTTAACCTCATGCCCGATGAAATCCTCATCATAATAATAATAATTCTTGCATTTGATATAGCGCCTTACCACGTCTTCAAGATGTCTCAAAGCGCTTCACAGGATACACTGTAAAGTGAATTGACTGTATATTTTGTGGGTGAAATGCAGCAGCCAATTGTGCACAGCAGTGTCCCACAAAGAATTGTGGAGTGAGTAACCAAATTATTATTATAATTTACTTTTTTGAAGGGATTATTACTCCCTGGAAAGCAATCCACCAATTGACTAACAACCGGGTTCCTACTGACTGTTAGGAAAATAAAGGAAAAATACTTGAACCAACAAAATGAAAACTAGAAGCCATGGGAATACATGAACAAATAATTAATTTTATCTGGAATGTGTGTTCCAACTCCAAGATCGTGTAAGGGTTAATGGTAGATGCACTGAGTCTATCCCGCTTGAAAGGGAGGTAAGGCCAGCCTGTTGATTGTCACCCACCGTGTTTGATGCATTCATCAAAGACATATTAGATGTCATTGAATGATAGACTTAGTGTATCTGTTCCAGGCATTCACCATCTTGAACACTGAGCCACTGAATGGGATATGATGGTGGGCACTGCCAAGTGTGGAATCATGGCTCTGTGTGACTCAAAGGCTGACATTGAGGGTATTGATTGGAAGATACAAGGGGCATCTGTCCCAGTTGTTGATTCTTGTGTGTCAGTCAGGCTCAGTTGGTAGCACTCTTGTCACTGAGTCAGAAGGTTGTGGGTTCAAGCTCTCATTGGGTCTTGGAACTCATATTGTCTAAGATGACACTCCAGTGCAGTGCTGGAGGTGTGCTGTATTGTTGGATGTTTAACATCTCATCCTTCAGATGAGACATTAAACCAAGGCCCCATCTGCCAGTTCAGGGATATAAGATCCTATGGCACTATTTTCCTCAAAATCCAAATGAGAGGAGATGATGGACCTCCTCTAGCCAAAATCGAGAGGATCCAGTCTGCTAACTCTGCTCTTGCTACTGCCACCCCTAACCCTCCATCCCTCTCTCTACACCTTCAATCCCGTCTTTCTCTTCCTTCCTCTCCATCATCTCCCGAATGAAGACCACCATGTGCTCCCTTAACCCCAGCCCTCTTCTAACTTCCCAGATCTACAACCTTGCCCCCTCCTTACAGACATCGTAACCTCTCTTTGTCCACTGGCACAGTCCCATCCCATCCCAAAACAGCTGCCATCAACCCTCCTCAAAAAACCCATCCCACCTCCAACCTCCCTTTCCGCTGCAAGGTAGTGGAATGAGTCGTTGCTTCCCAGCTGCACTCTTTCTTTTCCACGCACTCCCTGTTTGAATCTCTCCAATCCGGTCTCCGCATTGCCCACACTTCCAAGACTGTCCTGATCAAAGTCACAAATGATATTCTCCTTCCACCTCACACTGTTGGTGTGATATTCCTCAGGGCTGTATCCTCGGTCCTCTCCTCTTTAATATCTATATGCTCCTGGATGGCCATGTTAGAATATACACTTTTTGTATATTGCTAGAATCATAATAGATGTTGTGAATGGGTTAACTTTTAAGTTAAGTGTGGGGGTCAACTGGACTGACAGTCATGGGATAGGACTCATCTGGTTTTCTCTGTTTTTAAAAGAATAACAGACAGGGGCCGGGGGTCACCTCTTATCAGTAAATGACAACACGCCCACAGAGGTAACGGTCCAAGGTACCAGTGGACACAGGATCTCTTCTGAGCAATAAGTCGCTAGATTCTGACAGGGCCGAGCGACAGAAGGCAACCCTCAAGAATAGCAATTAATGAGCAAGTTGCTTAAACTGGAGGGCCTCGGTACCATCCCGGGATACTGATAAGGAATAACCGGTCACTTTAAAGGAATGTACTAATGATCCCACACCACAAAATAATGAGCACCAGATACAGCCCTAAACTGATCAATCCTCTATCTTAGACAATTAGATCAGATAACAGGAATCTTAAGGACAATGTGTATGTGTGTGAGGCACTACACCCCATGAGGTATTCACGTGAACCCGGCATGATTTCGACCGGGTGATCTAATGTCCGCACCATGATTGGACGAACATTGGTATAAGAGTTCCGTTAACTTTGTGTACAGGGCCGTCCCGGGTCGCGGAGACGAGGATACGGGAGATGGACCGTCCCGGGTCGTGGAGACAAGGATACGGGAGATGGGGCCGTCCCGGGCCACGGAGACAAGGCTACGGAGATGGAAGACTGAGAGCTGGAAACACTAAGACTGAGGATATCAGATGGAAGATTGAAAGCTGTAAGCAAGAAGACTGAAAGCATGAAGAATCAAGCTTGTGTGCTGGAAAGACACAGTGTTGAACTCTTGAACTCGAGATATCTATAGTGGTGTTATTCTGTTATAAGATCTGTTGATTGTACCGCCTTTGGTCTGACCCATCGGGATATTGGGGAATAACGAACGAATAATAATAAAACAGTCTGATATCTGGTTAGAGGAATTAGCGTTGTTTCCTTACAGATTTGGCTGATTTTATTTTCTAACAGTCATGTCATCTGCAGGCATGCGGTTAACTTCTACATGTATGCAGATAACACCCAACTCTATATCTGCCTCTGCTTTCAATTCCAGGACCGCTGCTGTTTTGACCAGTTGCCGGTTAGACATCAAGTTCTGGATGCAGGTTGAATTTAAATCAATCTAAGATTGTACAGAAATATTAAAATCATTGATTTGCTGTAACAGACTCTTTGTGCCCCTATTTTCCTTCAGAACAATAGAAACCTGTATATCGTTTCACCCACAAAATATACAGTCAATTCACTTTACAGTAAGCGCTTTGAGACGTCTCGAAGACGTGATAAGGCACTGTATCAAATGCAAGGATTATTATTGTTATCTTTTTGACAACTTTCAAAGAAGAGTTGTTCAGTAGGATATTGGCAAGATAGAGGCTCTCCTGTTTGGCTTGTCAATCAGAGCCTCCTCATCTCAGGTGCTGACAGCATCAATCTATATGGATCCATTCTCCACTTCACGGAGCAAGGACAGAACTTCAACTCTTAATTATCCTTTCAACTCACATCCAAACTCTAACCCATTCAGCTGTCCCTCAGCTCCACAACATTGCCTGCCTCTGCCAAACCGGGGGTGTGATGGTGTGCATGTGCAGTTGGCTGACTGTGAGTATGTAAGGAGTGTCAGGGGTTAAGGGGGTGTGATGGTGTGACTGTGACATGCAGTGGGTGTGTAAGAATTTGGATTTGTAAGGGGGTGATGGTGCGAGTGTACAAGGAGTGTCAGTGTGTAAGGGATGAGTGTGTAAGGGGATGAGTGTGCAAGGGGGTGGGTGTGTAAGATTGTGTGTAAGGGTCTATGTGGGAAGGGGTGCTGCTGTGAGTGTGTAAGGAATTAAGTGTGTAATAACAACAAAATTAAATTTGTATAGCGCCTTTTACGTCGGATGTCCCAAGGTGCTGGACAATCAGTGTATCGGACCGGAGCTGGGGCTCAGGATCAGGGAGAGGGTGGAGGACGGGATAAGGCAGGTGACCGAAGGCAAGGTCGAAGAGGAGGGTCTTGAGACGGGTCTTGAAGGTGGAGAGGGAGGGGGCGAGGTGGAGGGATTGCGGGATGGAGTTCAAGAGAGTGGCAGAGTGGCAGAAGGCCCGCCCGCCAATGGTGGGGTGGGTGAAGTGGGGGACGTGAAGCAGGCCAGAGCCCACTGAGCGGAGGGAGCAAGCAGGTTGGTAGGGGGCTAGGAGGTTGCAGAGGTAAAGGGGAGGGCTTTGAAGGTGAGCACGAGGATATTGAACTGTATGGGAAGCCAGTGGAGTCGGGCGATGATGGGGTGATAGGGTCGGTCACGGAGCCTGGGGCAAGAGAGGACATGGGCTGCAGAGTTTTGGATTTTCTGTAGACTGCGGAGGGAGGAATTGGGGAGGCCGACAAGCAGGGAGTGGGTGAGTGAGGGGGTGAGTGAGTGTGTGAGCGGGAGGGAGTGAGTGAGTGTGTGAGCGGGAGTGAGTGAGGGGCTGAGTGAGTGAGTGGTTGAGCGGGAGGGAATGAGTAAATGAGTGTGTGAGCGGGAGGGAGGGGTTAAGTGAGGGTGTGAGCGGGAGGGAGTGAGTGTGTGAGCGGGATGGAGTGAGTGTGTGAGCGGGAGGGAGTGAGTGAGTGTGCGAGTGGGAGGGAGGGGTTAAGTGAGGGTGTGAGCGGGAGGGAGTGAGGGTGTGAGCGGGAGTGAGGGGGTGAATGTGTGAGCGGTAGGGAGTGAGTGTGTAAGGGGAGTGAGGGGGTGAGTGAGTGTGTAAGGGGAGTGAGGTGGTGAGCAGGAGCGAGTGAGTGTGTGAACGGGAGGGAGTGAGGGTGTGAGTGTGTGAGCGGGAGGGAGTGAGTGTGTGAGCGGGATGGAGTGAGTGTGTGAGCGGGAGGGAGTGAGTGAGTGTGCGAGTGGGAGGGAGGGGTTAAGTGAGGGTGTGAGCGGGAGGGAGTGAGGGTGTGAGCGGGAGTGAGGGGGAATGTGTGAGCGGTAGGGAGTGAGTGTGTAAGGGGAGTGAGGGGGTGAGTGAGTGTGTAAGGGGAGTGAGGTGGTGAGCAGGAGCGAGTGAGTGTGTGAACGGGAGGGAGTGAGGGTGTGAGTGTGTGAGCGGGAGGGAGTGAGGGGTGAGTGAGTGAGGGGTTGAGAGAGTGAGTGAGGGGGAGAGGGTGAGGGAGGGAGTGAGTGAGGGGTTGAGTGTGTGAGCGAGAGGGAGGGGTTAAATGAGTGTGTAAGCGGGAGTGAGTGAGTGTGTGAGCGGGAGTGAAGGGGTGAGTGAGTGTGTGAGCGGGAGTGAAGGGGTGAGTGAGTGTGTGAGTGAAGGGGTGAGTGAGAGTGTGAGCGGGAGGGAGGGGTTAAGTGAGTGTGTGAGCGGGAGGGAGTGAGGGGGTAAGTGAGTGTGTGAGCGGGAGGGAGGGGGTGAGCGAGTGTGTGAGTGGGAGGGAGTGAGGGGGTGAGTGAGTGTGTGAGCGGGAGGGAGTGAGGTGGTGAGTGTGTAACCAGGAGTGAGTGTGTGAGCAAGAGTGAGTATGTGAGCAAGAGTGAGGTGGTAAGTGAGAATGTGAGCAGGAGGAAATGAGTGTGGGAGCAGGATCGAGGTGAGTGTGTGAGCGGGAGGGAATGAGGGATTGAGTGTGTGAGCGGGAGGAAGTGAGGGTGTGAGTGGGAGCGAGGGGGTGAGTGTGTGAGCGGGAGGGAGTGAGTGTGTAAGGGGAGGGAAGGGGTGAGTGAATGGGTGAGCGGGAGTGAGTGAGAGTGTGAGCGGGTGGGAATGAGTGTGAGCGGGAGGGAGGGGGTGAGTATGTGAGCGGGATGGAGTGAGGGGGTGAGTGAGTGTGTGAGCGGGAGGGAGTGAGGTTGTGAGCAGGAGGGAGGGGTTGAGTGTGTGAGCGGGAGTGAGGGTGTGAGTGAATATGTGAGCGGGAGGGAGTGAGGGGGTGAGTGAGTGAGGGGTTGAGTGAGTGAAAGGGTGAGTGAGGGAGGGGGTGAATGAGTGAGCGAGTGATGGGGTGAGTGACTGAGGGGTTGAGTGAGTGAAAGGGTGAGGGAGGGAATGAGGGAGTGAGTGAGGGGGTGAGTGAGTGAGTGAGGGAGAGGGTGAGTGAGTGAGGGGGAGAGGGAGTGATTGAGGGAGTGAAGGAGTGAGGGAGTGAGTGAGTGAGAGAGTGAGAGAGTGAGGGAGGGAGTGAGGTGGTGAGGGAGTGGGTGGGAGGGTGAGTGAGTGAGTAAGGGAGGGGGTGAGTGAGTAATGGAGTGAGTGAGGGAGGGGGTAAGTGAGGGAGGGGGTGAGTGAGTGAGTGAGGGAGAGGGTGAGTGAGTGAGGGGGAGAGGGAGTGATGGAGGGGGTGAAGGAGTGAGGGAGTGAGTGAGTAAGGGCGTGAGAGAGTGAGGGAGGGAGTGAGGTGGTGAGGGAGTGGGTGGAGGGTGAGTGAGTGAGTAAGGGAGGGGGTGAGTGAGTAATGGAGTGAGTGAGGGAGGGGGTAAGTGAGGGAGGGGGTGAAGGTTGAATGAGTGAGTGAGTGAGTGAGTGAGGGGGAGAGTGAGTGAGGGTGTGAGTGAGGGAGGGAGTGAGGGTGAGGGGTGTGTGAGGGAAGGGGTGAGGAGGTAAGTAAGTGAGTGAGGGAGTGGGGGAGGGGGTGAGTGAGGGGGAGGAGATGAGTGAGTGAGTGACGGGATGAGTGAGGGGGTGAGGGAGGGAGGGAGTGGGAGGGGGAGAGTGAGTGAGTGAGGGGTGAGGGAGTGAGTGGCAGGGAGGTAGTGAGGGTGAGGGGGTGAGGGAGTGGGTGAGGGGGTGAGGGAGGGAGTGAGGTTGAGGGGGTGTGAGAGAAGGGGTGAGGGTGTAAGTGAGTGAGTGAGGAGGTGAGGGTGAGTGAGGGGGAGGGGGTGATGGTGAGGGGTTGAGTGAGTGGGAGGGGTGAGGGGGTGAGTGAGGGGGAGGGGGTGAGGGAGTGAGTGAGGCGGAGGGGGTGAGGCGGGTGAGGGGGTGAGTGAGGGGGAGGGGGTGAGTGAGGGAGAGGGGGTGAGGAGGAGTGAGGGGGATGGGGTGAGGGATGGGGATGAGGGGGTGAAGGGATGAGGGGGAGGGGGGAGGGGGTGATGGTGAGGGGTTGAGTGAGTGGGAAGGGGGTGAGGGGGTGAGTGAGGGGGAGGGGGTGAGGGAGTGAGTGAGTGAGGCGGAGGGGGTGAGGCGGTGAGGGGTGAGTGAGGGGGAGGGGGTGAGTGAGGGAGAGGGGTGAGGAGGAGTGAGGGGGATGGGGTGAGGGATGGGGATGAGGGGGTGAAGGATGAGAGGGAGGGGGAGGGGGTGATGGTGAGGGTTGAGTGAGTGTGAGGGTGTGAGGGGGTGAGTGAGGGGGTGAGTGAGGGGGAGGGGGTGAGGGAGTGAGTGAGTGAGGCGGAGGGGGTGAGGCGGTGAGGGGTGAGTGAGGGGGAGGGGTGAGTGAGGGAGAGGAGGAGTGAGGGGGATGGGGTGAGGGATGGGGATGAGGGGGTGAAGGGATGAGGGTGAGGGGGCGGGGCTGAGTGCGGGGGCGGGGCTGAGTGCGGGGGGCGGGGCTGAGTGAAGGGGCGGGGCTGAGTGAGGGGGCGGGGCTGAGTGAGGGGCGGGGCTGAGTGAGGGGGCGGGGCTGAGTGAGGGGCGGGGCGAGTAAGGGGCGGGGCTGAGTGAGGGGGCGGGAGCCTGAATTCCCGGCGTGCCTGGCGGTGGTGCGCGTGCGCAGTGTTGTGCTGAGGCTGTTGTGCAGTGCGCGGGGGGAGCGCGAGCCGTGTCCCCGAGACCGACGGACAGAGAGAGGCCGGACATGGAGGTTACCTCAAAGCCGCCGGCGCTGGTGGGGGGCAGCGGGCCGCTGGCTGAGGCCCCGACACCGGCCCCGGCACAGGGCGGGACCCGCAAGCCGCCGAGGAAGGTCCTGGACGAGGAGGCCTACATCTCAGTGAGTCCGGGCCCGGCTCGAGGCCAATACCACAACAAGATTACATTTGTATAATGCACTTCACGTCGGGAGGACGTCCCAAGGCGCTGGACAGTGACAGCAGTTCAGCCCCGAGCTGGGGTCAGGGGGGGTCAGGGGGGGGAGTGTGGCCGATGTCATGGTCGAAGAGGAGGGTTTTGAGGCGGGACTTGAAGGAGGCTGAGGAGGGGGTGAGGCGGAGTGATTGGGGAATGGAGTTAAAGAGGTTGGGGGCAGAGTGGCTGAAGGCTCTCCCGACAATGGTGGGGCGGGTGGGTCGGGGGACGTGGAGCAGCCGGAGCGGCTGAGGGGAGGGAACAGGCGGGTTGGTAGGGGGTTAGGAAGTCACAGAGGTGGGGTGGGGTGAGGCCATTGAGGGCTTTGTAGGTGAGGACCAGGATCTGGAACTGGATCCTCTGAAGGATAGGGAGCCAATGGAGTCGGGCGAGAGTGGGGGAGATGGGGTCACGGAGTTTGGTGCGGGAGAGGACACGGGTTGCAGAGTTAGTTCTGGATTATCTGCAGCTGTGGAGGGAAGGGTTGGGAAGGCCGACAAGCAGGGAGTTTGCACAGTCGAGGCTGGAGGTGATGAAGGCATGAACAAGAGTTTCAGCGCCTGAGGGTGAGGTTGTGGTGGAGTCGGGCGATGTTATGGAGGTGAGGGAAGGCAGAGCGGGTCATGGCTTGAATGTGGGGAAGAAAAGACAGTTGAGGGTCGAACAAGACACCTATGTTCCTGGCTGGCTGGTGAGTTGGTGAGTTGTAGTGGGCAACCATGGAGGTTGATGCTGCCAGAGCCTGAGGTGCTGAGGCGCTGGCGTGAGCCAATCAGGAGGGCCTCAGCCTTGTCCACATTCAGTCTTGTAGGAAATTTGCCCTCATCCAGGACTTGATGTCCGACAGACAGTCTGTCAGGACAGCAGTGGTCCTGGAGTTGAGGGTGGAGGCAGAAGGACAGAGTTGGGTGTCATCCGCATACATATGGAAGTTGACCCCATGTCTGTGGATGAAGTCACCGAGGGGGAGCATATAGATAATAATAATAATCCTTGCATTTGATTTAGCGTTTTTCACGTCTTCTAGACGTCTCAAAGCGCTTCACAGAATTTGCTGTAAAGTTAATTGACTGTATATTTGTGGGCAAAACGCGGCAGCCAATTGCGCACAGCAATGTCCCACAGACAGTCATGGATTGAAAATGACCAATTTATTATTGTTTTGTTTTGGAGGGATTATTATTAGGCTCTGTGTGGAGTAAGGAAACTTGCCCAAGATTTCCCTGCCTGGAATTGAACCCAGGTGTCTCGCTTGCAAGGTGAGTGCTCTAATGAGTGAGCTACAGGATTCCATATATTAAAGAGGAGAGCGCCAAGTACAGAGCCCTGGGGGAATGCCAGACATGACAGTGCGGGGGCTGGAGGAGAAATCTTTAGAGGTAACAAAGTGGAGACGGTGAGAGAGATAGGAATCCAACCAGGCAAAGGCAAGTCCGCGAAGTTGAAGTAAAGAGGAGAGGCGATGTATGAGGATGGAGTGGTCGACAGTGTTGAAGGCGACAGAGAGGTCGAGGAGGACAAGAAGACAGAGGGAGCCCTGATCACAGATGATCCGAATGTCATTAGTGACTTTGACCAGAGCTGTTTCCGTGCTGTGGGTAGCGCGGAAGCCGGATTGGGGGGTTCAAAGAGGGAATGGCGAGAAAGAAAGGAGTGGATCTGGGACGTGACAACTTGTTCCAGGACCTTAGAGAGGAATGGGAGATTAGAGATGGGGCAGTAGCTGGAGAGGAGGACGGTTTTTTNCAGGATGGGAGTGATGACGGCTGTTTTTGAAGGGTGGGAACTGAACCATGGACAAGGAGAGGTTGATGACGTCGGACAGGAGAGGGGCCAGAAGGTGGAGCTGGGAGATGAGAGAGCTGGGAATGGGATTAAGGGAGCAGGTGGTGGGTTTTGAGTTTGCGAACAATCGTGGTGAAGGAGGAGGATCGAAGATAGGGAGGGATAGGTGTGGAGTGGGTCATGAGGGAGAGGTGATGTGAGGGTGGCGGTGGACGGGGCTGAGGTGGCTGAACATATCCACTCGATTTTGGATTCGAGAAAGTCCAGCATCTTTTCACAGTTGGAGTTTGAGGAGAGGATGGGCGAGGCGTGGGAAGGTGGATGGAGGAGACGGTTTGTGGTGGAAAAGAGAAGCCTGGGGTTGTCGTTTGCCTCCAAGATAACCTTGGAGTAGAAGGAGGATTTGGCGGAGGCAGGAGCGCAGCGGTAGGTCTTGGTATGATGAAGCCAAATCTGCCGATGGACCATTAGTTTGGATTTGGTCCAGGTGCGTTTGGCAACAACAACAACAAGATTCCATTTATAGAGCGCCTTTCACGTTGGGAGGACGTCCCAAGGTGCTGTACAGTTGGGTCAGGACCCGAGCAGGGTGGTCAGGGTGAGGGGAGGGAAGGGAGGGAGCAAGGAGGCGGTAGAGAGTCGAGAGGGGAGCTGAAGGCACGGTCGAAGAGAAAGGTCTTGAGACCGGCCTTGAAGGAGGAAAGGGAGGCAGTGGCGAAGGCACTGGGGGATAGAGTTCCAGAGCCTCGGGGCTGAGAGGCTGAAGGCCCGGCCACCGATGGTAGGGTGGTTGGGGCGGGGGACGTGGAGCAGACCGGAGCCAGAGGAACGGAGGGTACGGGCAGATAAGTAGGGGGATAGTAGGTCGGAGAGGTAGGAGGGAGCGAGGCCGTGAATGGCCTTTTAGGTGTGGATGAGGATCTTGAATTCGATCCTCTGGGGGATGGGGAGCCAGTGGAGGCGAGCGAGGGTGGGTGTGATGTGGTCGCGGTGTCTGGTGCGGGACAGTACACGAGCGGCAGAGTTCTGAATGACCTGCAGTGTGGAGGGAGGGCCGGGAAGGCCGGCGAGGAGAGAGTTCCCATAGTCCAGCCTTGAGGTGATAAAGGTGTGGACCAGAGTTTCAGCCGCGTGAGGGGTGAGGTAGTGCCGTAGTCTGGCAACGTTCCGGAGGTGATGGAAGGCGGTGCCAGTTGTGGCGCAGATATGAGGGAGAAAGGACAGCTCAGGGTTGAACAGAACACCGAGGTTCCTGACCGGCTTTGAGAGGTGGAGAGTGCGGCCTTGGATGCTGATGCTGATGCTGTGCTGATGCTGTGCTGTGGATGCAGCTCGCACTTGTGCCTTGAGGGGACGAAGATGGCTGGTGTACCAGAGGGATTTACGTGAATATGAGCAGTTCGGGAGGTGAGGGTGTTAAGGGAGTCCAGAACGGAGGAGAGGGAGTTGTGGAGAAAAGAGAGTGAGGAGGGGAGATTGGTCAGGGAGGGCCAGAGGTGTAGGAGTTCTGATGACTCCAGGGCAGGGGAGAGGGAGGAAACCCAATCCTCTCAGCGAATATTATTATAATAATAATATTAATAATAATAATTGTATTTGATACAGCGCCTTATCACGGCTTCCAGACTAATAATAATAGAAATACCGAAGAAACGCTACAAAATCCAGAACTGCCAGTCATTTTATATTAATCCTTGCTTTTGATATAGTACCTTATCGGGTCTTCTAGATGTCTCAAAGTGTTTCTCAGGATATACTGTAAAGTGAATTGATTGTATATTTTGTGGGCAAAACATGGGTGAAACAATTCTGCACAGCAGTGTCCCACAAACAGTCGTGGATTGAAGTGACCAAATTTTTATTTTTTTTATTTTGAAGGGATTATTACCCCCAGAAAGGCGATACGCTAATTGACTAACAACCGGTTTCCTACTTACTGCTGAGTAAGCAGAGGTATGTGGAGTAAGGAAACTTGCCCAACGTTTCGCCCTGCCCGGGAATCAAACCCAGGTCTCTCTCTCGCTTGCGAGGCGAGTGCTCTAACCACTGAGCTACAGGACACCACTATATATATTTGGGATAAATAAAGGAATTTTATCCGCCTGAAAAGATTGAAGGGCTGGTTTAACCCCCCAGGATTACAACTCTCCCTTGTGGTCCCAAATTATAGAATATTCCAACACCAGAAGGAAGCCATTCGGCCCATCATGCCTGTGCCGGCTCTTTGAAAGTTGTCAGAAAGATAAACAGATGTTCTACTGTTAACAGGTTTCTACTAAATAATAATGATCCTTGCATTTGATATAGTACCTAATCATGTCTTTGTGAAGTCTCAAAGCACTTCGCAGAATATACTGTAAAGTGTAGTGACTATATTTTGTGGATGAAACATGGCAGCCAATTGTGCACAGCAGTGTCCCACAAACAGCTGTGGATTGAGTGACCAAATTATTATTTTCTATTGAAGCAATTATTATCCCCGGAAAGCAATCTAGCCATCGAATCGACTAACAACCGAGTTCCTACTTACTGGAGTCCTGTAGCTCAGTGGTTAGAGCACTCGCTTTGCAAGTGAGAGACCTGGGTTCAATTCCAGGCAGAGGGCGAAACCTTGGGCAAGTTTCCTTACTCCACACAGAGCCTAATAATAATCCCTCCAAAACCAAAACAATAATAAATGGTCATTTTCAATCCACAACTGTTTGTGGGACGCTGCTGTGCGCCATTGGCTGCCGCGTTTCGTCCACAAATATACGGTCAATTCACTTCACAGTCTATTCTGTGAAGCGCTTTGAGACGTCAAGAAAACATGAAAAGCGCTAAATCAAATGCAAGGATTATTATTATTACTGCTAGGTGAACAGAGTGTGTGTGTGGAGTAAAATAAGGACATATGGAGCCTGTTACAGCAAATTAATGATTTTAATCTTGTTGAACAATCTTAGATTGATTTACATTAAATCCCTAAAGCACTGGAACAATTTGTTTTGCATCATGTAATGCGTGCTAGTGTTACTGGGCGTCAGGGTCAATAACCAGCTGTCTTTCCTACCCCACGTTCAGGACCGCTTTCCTCCAACTCCACCGCATCATACACCTCCGACCGTACCTCACACTCAACACAGCCAAAACCCTTATTCATGCATTCGTCACCTTTTGCCTTGATTTTCCAACACCCTCGCTATTGGTCTCCCCAGCTCCCCAACACATAAAATCCACTGATTCTAAATTCTGCTGCCCATATTTTCACCTATACCAAACTCTGCATGCCATCACCCTAGTCCTTGCTCCCTATCCTACCCGACAAGCTGTTTAATTGCTTGTTGGCTACATATTAAGGCCTTAAGACCTGAATGTTGTGCTAATCTACAGCAGTTCTGCCCCTGAGACCATGTATAGGTATTTGTTTCATACATCTAGTTACTTGTCTTTCGTTTTGTAAATTGCCCTAGTGCATGACCACTGTATACTTCTTTTTGTGACAGAATTTGGAGAAGATAATCCAGAGAGACTTTTTTCCTGATGTGGAGAAGCTACAGGCTCAAAAGGAATATTTGGAAGCCGAAGAGAGTGGTGACATGGAGAAGATGCGGGAAATTGCCATTAAATATGGCTCTTCACTGGGAAAGTCCACATTGGGTACCCCTGTGCCATGTAAGTGTTTTCTCATAATGAAGAGTCTGAGTTGCTCAGGAGCTTGCTGAGTGTTCCGTATATATCCATGAATTACTTGGGAATTAAGAACATAAGAATTAGGAGCAGGAGATGGCCATTCTACCCCTTGAGCCTGCCCCGCCATTTGATAAGATCATGGCTGATCTTCAGACCTAACTCTAATTACCTGGAGTCCTGTAGCTCAGTGGTTAGAGCACTCGCTTTGCAAGTGAGAGACCTGAGTTCAATTCCAGACAGAGGGCGAAACCTTGGGCAAGTTTCCTTACTCCTCACAGAGCCTAATAATAATCCCTCCAAAACCAAAAACAATAATAAATTGGTCATTTTCAATCTACGACTGTTTGTGGGACATTGCTGTGCGCAATTGGCTGCCGCGTTCACCCACAAATATACAGTCAATTCACTTTACAGTGTGTTCTGTAAAGCGCTTTGGGATGTCCTCCCGACGTGAAAAGCGCTATATCAAATGCAAGGATTATTATTATTATTACCTGCCCTATCCCCATATCCCTCATCCCTTTATTTTTTAAAAATTTATCAGTCTCAGCTTTGAAAATGTTCAAGGACTGAGCATCTACAGCCTTCTGGGGTAGTCAATTCCATAAATTCACTGCCCTCTGAGTGAAGAAATGTTTCCTCAACTCTGTTCTAAAAGGCTGACCCTTAATTTTCAGACTGTGACCCCTGGTTATAGATTCTCCCACCAGGGGAAACAGACCCTCAGTGTCTACTTTATCAGCCCTTTAAGAATCTTATATGTTTCAATAAGATCCCCCCTAATTCTTCTGTACTCTAGAGAATACAGCCCTCGTTTATTCAGCCTATCCTCATAGGTCAGTCCCCTCATCCCAGGAACTAACCGAGTGAATCTACGCTGCACCCCCTCGAGGGCAAGTATGTCCTTTTTTAAATAAGGAGACCAAAACTGCACACAATACTCTCGGTGCGGTCTCACCAAGGCCCTATACAGTTGCAGCAAGACTTCCCTACTCTTGTACTCTAAACCTTTTGCAATGAACGCTAACTGCCGTTCGCCTTCTTAGTTGCTGCTGCACCTGCAAACTAACTTTTTGAGACTGGTGTACAAGGACACCCAAATCCCTCTGAACACTAAGCTATCTAATCTCTCCCCCTCTAGAAAATAATCTGTTTTTCTATTTTTTCTACCTAGGTGAATAACTTCACACTTCCCCACATTAAATTCCATCTGCCACCTACTCGCCCACTCCCCGAGCCTATCTATATCCCGTTGCAATCTTTTTGCATCATCCTCAGAGCTTACTCTCCCACCGAGTTTAGTGTCATCCGCGAATTTAGATACGTTACATTCAATGTCCTCGTCGAGATCATTGATGTAAATTGTAAATAGCTGAGGCCCAAGCACTGATCCTTGTGGCACTCCACTAGTCACATCCTGCCAATTCGAGAATGACCCGTTTATCCCTACTCTCTGTTTTCTACCCGTTAGCCACTCTTCAAGCCGTGCTAATATGTTCCCATTAATCCCGTGGCCTTAACCTTGTGCAATAGCCTTTTGTGTGGCACTTTGTCAAATGCCTTTTTAAAATCTAAATATACTACATCTACTGGTTCCCCCCTATCTAACCTGCAGATACATCTTCAAAAAACTCTATGAGATTAGTTAAGCATGACTTCCCTTTTGTAAAGCCATGTTGGCTGCCTAATCTTGTTATGGTCTTCCAGGAATCCCATAACGACATCTTTAATTAAGGACTCAAGAATTTTCCCTACCACTGATGTCAGACTAACTGGTCTGTAGTTCCCCATCTTTTCTCTCCCACCCTTCTTAAATAGTGATGTTACGTTTGCAATCTTCCAATCAATGGGAACCGTTCCGGAATCCAGAGAATTTTGGAAGATCAAAGACAAGCCATCCACTATCTCAGTAGCCATCTCTTTTAAAACCCTAGGATCTTTGACTTGATTTGATTTGACTTGGTTTGTTGGTTCCGTGGCTGGGCAGAATTAAAATTGTTAAAATGTTAAGGTCATCCGTCACCCCAGTTCTTCAAAATAACAGTTACAGTTGGCTTGGTCAAGACTAAAATGAAATGCTTGCCTTGTTGCCCCAATTGTAAAGCCATTGTTCAGCATGGTAGTGGTTCGTAAAGTACAGTGCCTTCTGGAGCAGAGAGAACTTTGAATGTAAGGGAGAAAAAAAGGAAAAGATAAATAAACAAAATCAAGAAAAATGGTGCACAAGACCCTGAGGAGAAGTCTAGTTATCCTGACTTTCAACCAGTTCAACCTCTTGGAGTCCTATAGCTCAGTGGTTAGAGCACTCCCCTTGCAAGCGAGAGACCTGGGTTGTATTCCCGGCAGGGCGAAATGTTGGTCAAGTTTCCTTACTCCACATGCCTGTGTTTACCTAGCAGTAAGTAGGAACCCAGATCTTAGTCGATTGGCGGATCGCTTTTCCGGGAATAATAATCCCTAACAAAAAAAACAAAATTATTTGGTCACTCAGTCCACGACTGTTTGTGGGACGCTGCTGTGCGCAATTGGCTGCCACGTTTTGCCCACAAAATATACAGTCAATTCACTTTATCGTATATTCTGTGAAGCGATAGACATCTAGAAGATGTGAAAAGCGCTATATCAAATGTAAGAATAATGAATAATAGTTATTTTAGCAATTTGGGGAGCAGCTTTATGGAGGAAGAATAAATGAAAGTTAGAACAAAATGAGCCCGATTGAAATCTCACTTCTGTTGAGAAAGCTGTTAGCAGTGGTTAGACAGTGGACTATTATGAGCAGTTATGATGGTACCAGAGGCCCACATGGTGGAGATAAATGGGTCTTTTATTAAACTCAGCATTCAGAATCTGAAAGCTGTGTTGTGAATATTTGTGCCAGCAAATAAATCTTGTCTCTATACTATAAATAGATCAGACTGAGTCGTGTAATTTAATGGACAATCTGAAATATGGCTGAGATTTGCCTTGTGTTGAGTGAAGGGAGCATGTTATTCAGAATGTGTGCAGGGTGTGTGCCTTGGGGGTACAGAACAGCAGTCAAGTGCATCCCTGTGTACGGGGTCGTACTTATTTTGCAACTTCTGGTGATCTCATCTGTATAAAAGGTCTGGACTTCCTGTGTAGGAGGTGAGAGAGAGAAAGTAATAGTGTAAAATGGACACTAGTCTCGTGAGTGACACTATTGACAATTTCCAACTAAATAAATAATAAATTAATAATAATGATTTGGTCACTTCAATCCATGACTGTTTGTGGGACACTGCTGTGCGTAGTTGGCTGCTACGTTTCGCCCACAAAACACACAGTCACTACACTTTACAGTTTATCCTGTGAAGTACTTTGAGACATCTCAACGGTGACATGATAAAGTACGATATAAAATGCAAGGATTATTAATTATTATATCTGAACCCAGCAAGTATCTTAGCATTGATGTTGAAAATTTCCAGCCATTGTTTATACTATACACTAAATACAGTGAGGGTGCGGAGGAAAGGGGAAGAAACAAGGTATTGATTGGCAGCTACGTTGCTTGCGAGTGGCTGGAGCCAAAACATTCCCAAGCATCACAAACGTCTCCAGGCTGTCAATCACCTCGGAGCCGCCGCTAATTGGCCCCCTTCCCGACCGAAGGGAACGGCAATGGGAGGAGGCTCCTCTGTTGGGCGGGAATGGTATTTTGGTTCACCTCAGACGCATTTAAAGTAGGACAAAATGTCCGTCCCCGATGCGTCCGGCTTAACCGGCTTCCACTGTAATATAGAAAACATTTGAAGTTTCTCTTCCATGTTAATTGAAAAGGTGTAGCAACTTTTGTTTCAATTATATTGACTCTTCGGTGAGCATATTTGGAACGTAGCAACATGGAGGAGTTGAGCTTGTTGGTGGTCTCAGGTTGTCTTTTGGTGATCTGGTACAGTGAAGTATCCTTTTAAAAGTCACTGTGAGTTGGGTGGTCTCCAGGTCGGTGCTGCAACCTGCTCTGGTAGAACGAGATCTGCTCCAATACGGTTTATAGCACATTTTTGTTGTTTTGGTTGCTGAATGTTTTTTTTTACCATGAGGGTTTGACCTACCATTCTGTAATGGAAACCTGCCTGCTTTTGTTTTATTTCTGGTCTGGTACAGATATCACACCGGCTACTTTTGAAACTCCAGAAGTTCTCCCGGGGTCTCCGGCTATACAGAGCAAAGCTCGACAGGGTGGCAAGGCAGCAGCTGAAGGTAATGTATTGATCTAAAGTGAATGATTATGTTATTGTAATGTATTCAACCTTATAAGGACGTTCATAGGGATGTATTTTCTGGGGGTTTCATGTAGTTTGTAGTATAAATGGGGGTGGTTAAATTGTTTTGCTGACTTATTTCCTCTTAATTTTCTGAGAGTTTGAACAGAAGAAGCAAATTTGCCGATGCTTATTTAGAACATAAGAACATCAGAATTTGCTGGGGAAAGAAGACCAAGGTCCATCTAATTCGCCTTACACTATCCTGGCAGTTGTTTGACATGTTGTGTCCCAGCTATAAACTGTGTCCCGAGATATTATTTTCTAGCAGAAATCTGTCTTAATTTGTTAAAAGAAACAAAACTTTCTGCTTCCACCGCCTCCCTAGGGAGCCTGCTCCATAAGTTTACTACTCACTCACTGAAGTAGTGTATCTGCAGATTTGTTCTGAATTTACCCCCTTCAATCGCAGGCTGTGTCCTCTGGTTCTACTGTTCAGTACAAGATAATGCAGCTTCTCATGGTCTACGTTATCTATTCCCTTCAGAGTCTTAAGGACCTCAATCGTATCACTCCTCAACCTTCTCTTGTCCAGTGTGAACATGCCCACTTTACCTAATCGCTTCTCATTGTCCAGTCCCTCCATCCCCTCGACCATTTTGTTTGCCATCTGTATCCTGTCAAATAGCTGCAATATAATAATAATCCTTGCATTTGATATAGTGCCTTATCAAGTGTTCTATACTTATGTGTTTCACTTGTGTTTTTCCAGGAGAAAAGAATGGATCAAAGGAAGAGCAGAAACTGCCCAAATTAGACACATTCTTAGCGAAAAATACCAGTGAGGACAATGCATCCTTCAATCAGATCATGGATCTCGCTGATGAAAAGAACAAGGTTAAACACGCTTGGTTGTATGAAGCAGAGGAAGAGTCGAAACAGGTACAGTGCGTTCCACTGAAATGTGTCTGTGTGGGATATACATTCCTCATTTAACAACAACAACAAGATTTCATTTATAGAGCGCCTTTCACTTCAGGAGGATGTCCCAAGGACGTCCCAAGGCGCTGGACAGTTGTCCAACAATGCTGCTTGTGAAAGAATTCCTTCTAACACTTCGTCCACAAAATACACAATCACTCCACTTTACAGTTTGTCCCATGAAGCACTTTGAAACATCTCGACAATGTGATAAGGCGCATATCAAATGTAAAAATTATTATTATTATGGTCTGATGCTGTACTGAATATGTTGCTAATGCTGTCAGTTCATCAACATTTGAACTTCTCATTGCAGCAACGTGATAATATCCTGGCATTGCCGTCTGCAGAAATGCAGGTGAATGAGAAGAGCAAAGCAGGTGTGGAAACCTGGGTGTACAAAGCCAAAAATGTTCTCATGTACTATCCAGAAGGTAAGGTGTTGTGGAAGTCTAATTAATCAGCAACTCTTAGAAACCATCATAGAACATTTATTAATGTGGGGAAATAGCACCTTTGGCTGTTAACAGCGTAATGTCTACTTTCATTACAGAGCTTATTGTTTTTAATAATTTACACTATTTGCATTGATAATAATAATAATCCTTGCATTTGATATAGCGCTTTTCACGTCGGGAGGACGTCCCAAAGCGCTTCACAGAATAGACTGTAAAGTGAATTGACTGTATATTTGTGGGCGAACGCGGCAGCCAATTGCGCACAGCAATGTCCCACAAACAGTCGTAGATTGAAAATGACCAATTTATTATTGCTTTGTTTTGGAGGGATTATTATTAGGCTCTGTGTGGAGTAAGGAAACTTGCCCAAGGTTTCGCCCTCTGCCTGGAATTGAACTCAGGTCTCTCACTTGCAAAGCGAGTGCTCTAACCACTGAGCTACAGGACTCCACGATCAGATGTGGATGAGATCCAAACATGAGTGATATTTGTGGTGGTGATGGATGAAAAATGCTTTTGTTATGCATCAATTCTAAATGTGAAAGAATTTGTCCCTCACTCAGCAAGAAATTAATAGGAACATGGGAATAAAAAAGATGAGATCTGAAAAGACCGTTGCAGCTCATCTATCTGGTTGCAATATATTGTCTTTCCTAAAGTGAGGTGACCGATGCTGAACCCAATGTTCTAAATGCAGTCTGATAACAAGTTGTTTTGAACTTTGAGCTATCACGTTGTTGCCCTGTGCTGCACCTTCTCCAATGCCAAGGTTGTTCCTATTATAGTAATGACGAGAATTGTACACTGGGTGGCATTAGTATCGCATTGTGTGACTTGTGCTCTGTTTCTTACCTATATACACATCAGATCTTGTTCACTCTCCTTACTGTTGCTGTTACACTTGGTAGAGATTTGTGTTGGCTTAGAATTGATTTATCTCTTGCTGCTGTGGGTTTAAAATTCTTTCAGTTGTTAGACTTTAAATAAAACCTTCCCTCTCTTGGGCGTTAGATTGCTTATCATAGATTTACAGAATTATACAGCACAGAATGAGGCCATTCAGCCCATCGTGTAGTGCCGGTTCTTTTAAAAGAAAATGGCAATGTCTGGTATGGGAAATCAAAACTATTACACTATTAAATACAGAGCGCTCTTCCAAGACTGCGAGTTGTCATATTTTAGGACATAGTTTGAGGGATATTTGCATTGCATCTAACCCGCCCTGATTCTGTGCCTACGAAATGCAGTCACTGCACTTTATGGTAAATCCTGTGAAGCACTTTCAGACGTCCTCCTGACATGAAATGCAAGGGTTATTATGACCTAAGTAGAAGCTGTTGATACTGGAATCTAAATCAATAAAAGCTCCTGCTCTCTGGCAGTGATATACCTGACCTTGAAGATTATAAAATTCATTACAAAAAAACTATTTTGATCTTGAAAAATCTAACATTTGTGTTTCACAGGAGTGAAGGATGATGAGCTCTTCAAGAAGCCTCAAGAGGTTGCCCACAAAAATACTCGTTTTCAAGGTGACCCATTCAGCAAAGCCTTGAGCAAGTCACAGCTGCAGCAAGCAGCAGCCCTCAATGCACAGGTATGTCAAATAAGAATTTGTTAACTGCTCTAACTTCTCTAGTGTGAGCATGTGAAGTTTTTTTTTAAACTTGGGAGCCTAATCAGTTAAGTTGTACCTCTCCATATTCCGCTGTATAATAATAATGATAATCCTTGCATTTGATATAGCGCATTATCACATCTTCGAGATGTCTCAAAGCGCTTCATGGAATATACTGTAAAGTGAATTGACTGAATATTTTGTGAGCGAAACGTGGCAGCCAATTTGCGCACAGCAGCGTCCCACAAACAGTGGTGGATTGAGTGACCAATTATTATTTTGGAGGGCTTAAAGCTCCGGAAAAGCGATTCGCCAATTGACTAAGAACCAGGTTCCTACAAACTGCTAAGTGAACAGAGGCACGTGGAGTATGTAAACTTGCCTAAGGTTTCGCCCTGTCCAGGAATTGAACCCAGGTCTTCTCGTTTGCGAGTGCTCCTAACCACTGAGCTACAGGACTCCTATGGTAATACACTCCGGCTGGCTGGATAATGGGGGGAGATCCAGACCAGTGAGCCGGAATTTCTGACTAAGTATAATTACGATGCGAGTACCAGTATGTTTCATCAATGTCGGCATTATCATTGTTTGAAACCCGTGAGCAGAAGATTGTCAATAAGCTATTTCCTGCTCGTGGGAATCAAGCAAGGTCCAAACATGAGTCAAAGTAGATATTTCCTGGCTGTTGTGAAGTTCAGCAAGGATGGTGAGGCGGCTCAGCATGGCATTGGCAAGTGCTAGGATAGTTGGTAATCTACACGAGCGCGGGTCCGTGGATTTTTTTTTAAATTAGGTTTTGGACCCAGTCCAGCTCAGTGCGAAGGTGTAAAGTAAACCCCACCTGGAGCTGGGGTTTACTTTACACCCATCAGAAATGTAAACTGTGTTGTGGATGGGGCTGGACCAACAACACATCCTGCTAATTGTCCCCTCTTCTACAAATGGGAACGTGCACTGCTCAAAACATTCGTTCTTCATTCTTCCTATGCTGATTTGACTAACCAAATGAAGTTAGTCTAAATAACTTTTACATTGCAGTAAATTCCTGACCCTGGCTTAACCTATCACATCCACTTCAGTCATCCTGTTGTCAATATCCGACCGCACTTATTTATGTATTTAAGTGACAAATGACATGTTGCTTCTCTGTGTGGGTACCAGGCAACTGAAGGAGTTCAAATGGTGCACGTGGCCTGGCTCTGATCATTGATTAGCAACTAGGAAGTGGAAGTCTGAGTTTGCTTGGCTAACCTTGTCTGGGCGAAGATACTCCAGTACTCTAACCCTAACCTTAGTGAAACTAGGCTCTGGATTATGAGGTCAGTGTCCATTCCAAAGAAGCTACACAGTGCTGAGCGCAGGGATCTTTGAGGCCATGGTTTGTTGAGCTGTGTGGCGTCCTGTAGCTTAGTGGTTAGCACACACTAAGCTAAGCATTTTGATTCCTAGGCAGAGATAAACCTTAGGCAAGTTTCCTTATTCCACACACCTCTGTTTATCTAGCAGTAAGTAGCAACCTGGTTGTAGGTGGATCAGTGACTCGCGTTCCGGGGGTAATAATCCCTCTGAAAAAACAAAATGTGGTAATTTAATCCATGACTGTTTGGAGACACTGCTGTACACAATTGGTTGCTGCGTTTCACAAAATATAGTCAATTTATTTTACAATATATTCTGTGAAGCGCTTTGAGACGTCTCAACGAAAGTGCTATATCAAATGCTAGGTTTATTGTTATGGTCACCTCGCTAGATTGTCTTACACAACAATTTTCTGACTGCGTTGCTGCTGCAATCCCGGAGATTTGAACATGTCCAAACCAGAGTATCAGAGTTGTGAGAGTTGCCAATTACATGGCATTGGTGAGGAGTGGAATAGAACACATGGTGTGAGTGGCTTGGCCTGGCCTATTCTCTCCAATTGCGTTGTTCAGTGTTTCTGGGAAACCTCTGACCAGTGCCAGTCAGTCACCTTCAGTGTTGAGAGCTGCAGTGCACAAAAAATACGCAATTAATTGTTTGGGGAAGAGGAAGGGTTGATTTGATTTTTGTATTTACTTCGACTTCACACAAGCCATTCACCAATATTGTATTTTTTTTTAGTTATCAGAAGATCTACTATTTACCTACCAGTAACTAGGAAACTGGTTGTCAGTTGATTGGCGGATCGCTTTATCCCTTCAAAATAAAATAAATAAATAGATAATTTGGTCACTCAATCCACGACTGTTTGTGGGACACTGCTGTGTGAATTGGCGTCTGTGTTTCTCAGGACCCTGTCAGGGATACCACAAAGGGAAGGAGACCTATTAGGCAAAAGCAGAAGTACTTTAAAAGCATTTTTGGAAGCTTACCCAGAGCATATAAAAGGACAACTTCACGGCCCGAAGCCAGGAAGGTTGTTGGAGAAATGAAGCAATGGATTGCGTCACTCCATAAGGGGACATAACTACACAAGAACAATCCGAAATCTTTCTTCCACTGGCTGAAGTCTGTCGTCGATCATGGTTGGAAGGGTCCGTCTGGGCTTGTGACAGTTTTGACAAGTCCAGTGTTCCACAACAAGCCAATGAAGGTATCCTGGAGTCCTGTAGCTCAGTGGTTAGAGCACTCGCTTTGCAAGCGAGAGACCTGTGTTCAATTCCAGGCAGAGGGCGAAACCTTGGGCAAGTTTCCTTACTCCACACAGAGCCTAATAATAATCCCTCCAAAAAACAATAATTAAAATTGGTCATTTTCAATCTATGACTGTTTGTGGGACATTGCTGTGCGCAATTGGCTGCCGCGTTCGCCCACAAATATACAGTCAATTCACTTTACAGTGTGTTCTGTGAAGCGCTTTGGGACGTCCTCCCGACGTGAAAAGCGCTATATCAAATGCAAGGATTATTATTATATCCTTGGGGTCTAGGGGGAGCATTGTGTGAAATTAGTGTCTGATCCAACAGGAGGTATCAGCGATCCATCTGCATGGAGAAAGAAAGAGCTGGTGTGGAGCAGATTTGTGCACCCCCCACCCCCCGCCCCCCTGGCTGTACTCCCCATCCTTCGCTATTCACACTCCATTCTTTTCCCTTAATGCCTTCCCCACCTTCTCTCCCTCCTGGACTTTTCCTCCGCTCCAGCCTGGGCATTCTCCATCAAGATCATTGATGCTGGTCACTCAGAGCAGCCACCCCGAGTACGTCCTGCCTCCCCTGTCTCTGGAAGGTAAACCCCACCCTGTGCCCTCTCTCATCCATATCCACACACTTCCCAACTCTCTTCCTCCCCTTTCCTCCTACAAACCCACCCTTCTGCGCCTGTCCCCATCAGTGCCGCTGTTTGCATTGCCCTCCAAAATGTCCACTCCCTTTCAGACAAAGCTCTCGCGAGCCACAACCTGATCGATCTGGCTGGATGAACAAATCAATCTCCTTGGGCTCACGGGAACATGACTGTCCCCTGGAGAAGCTGGCTTGTCAGTGCTGGAAATTAGGAACATTTCTGCTTCTGGTTACTCTGTGCCTAGAGTAGCCCAATGCTCTCAGTGCAGGATGCTTTCTGACAGGCTTCCCCTGACCCTAACCTGGCTCTTGTTTTTTTTTTAAAGTTCAAACAAGGCAAAGTGGGACCTGATGGCAAGGAATTAATCCCTCAGGAGTCGCCCAAAGTAAACGGGTATGGATTCATGGGAACACCTTCACCTGCTCCAGGTAAGAATGTATTAATCAGAAGAATGCAATATAATTGAACTTGAATTTATATCACAACATTCACATAGGAGAATGTCTTGGGGCACTTCACAAGGATGGAGTCAGATCTCAAGTGAAAGGGAACTGGGAGGTGACTGTAAACATGGTCAAAGTGGGGAGATTTTTTAGGTAGGATTTAATGGCAGATAGAGAGGGGTAGAGGGAGGAAGTAACGGAGCTTAGGGGCTGAGAGCTTGGTATGGATGGTGGTATGGAGGAGGCAGAGGGCATACAGCAGGTCTGCATTAGCTGGGGTTAGTGAGATGCAACATATTTAAGGATTTATAAGAGAAGATTGTTCTCCTTAGAGCAGAGAAGGTTAAGGGGAGATTTAATTAGAGGTGTTCAAAATTATGAGGGGTTTTGATAGAGTAGATAGGGAGAAACTGTTTTCTCTGCCGGGTGGGTCAGTAACCAGGGGACATAGATAATTGACAAAAGAACTAGAGGGGAGATGAGGAGAAATGTTTTACACAGAGAGTTGTTACTGTCTAGAATGCACTGCCTGAAAGGGTGGAAACAGATTCAATAACAATTTCAAAAGGGAATTGAAAAGGAAACAATTACGAGGCTATGGGGAAAGTATGGGGAAGTGGAACTGACTGGGTAGCTCTTCCAAAGAGCCGGCACAGGCACGATGGGCCGAATGGCCTCCTTCTGTGTTATAATATTCTATGATTCTAAGATCAGAGCCTTGATGTCAATCCATAGGGAGCCAGTGGAGTCTGGTGAGGGCTTGGGTGATGGGCATTTGGAATTATGTATGGGTGAGGATGTGGGCAGCCGGGACTGGATCAGATGGAGGGTATGAATAGTGTCCGTCGTTCGAAAATTCAATACGAGGTAATAAAGATGATGAATACCCCATTTAAATGATATTTAAATAAGATTTGTTTTGATCAGTTTTCCCATCCTTTTGAAATACTAATCCCCAAGCCCAAGAACGGTGTGGATAATAATAATAATCCTTGCGTTTGATATAGCGCTTTTCACGTCGGGAGGACGTCCCAAAGCGCTTCACAGAACACACTGTAAAGTGAATTGACTGTATATTTGTGGGCGAACGCGGCAGCCAATTGCGCACAGCAATGTCCCACAAACAGTCGTAGATAGAAAATGACCAATTTATTGTTTTTGGTTTTGGAGGGATTATTATTAGGCTCTGTGTGGGTAAGGAAACTTGCCCAAGGTTTCGCCCTCTGCCTGGAATTGAACTCAGGTTTCTCGCTTGCAAAGCGAGTGCTCTAACCACTGAGCTACAGGGGATCCAATCTATTCCTTTTCTAGCATTAAACTAAATCCATTAATATCGATTAATATTTTATAACTCGGTGGGGTTTGTTTGAAAAATACATTACAACAATAAATTTGGATTTAATGTCTAATACTTTGGTGTGGTCAATGGATATAATCTTGTGATATTAGTTTGATTGTGTTTTCGAAATAGAAAGAAAAAAGTGCAAAGGGTTTTCTGCTTGCTTGAGCTGTGTTTATTCAGTGAAAAGGGCATCTTTGACTGACTGTTTTACTCACTGTAGGTGTGAGTGAGTCGCCTTTAATGACATGGGGCGAAATAGAAAATACTCCATTTCGAATTGATGGATCCGAAACTCCGCATGTGGAACGAACGCCAGGCCCAGCTTTCAAGGTAAAAACTGACTGTTTAACAGTAGAAATAAAAACAGAAATCGAACAGAAAACACCTTCTATGGAGAGAGGAAAATGAGTTATGGTTTCAGGTCGATGACCTTTGATCATTTTCCTCTCCCCATAGATGCTGCCTGACCTGCGGAGTGTTCCCAGCAACTACTGTCTTTATTTCAGATTTCCAGCATCTGCAGTATTTTGCCTTCTGATCTACAGCAGGTTGGTTTGGGAAGTTGGTATTAGAGACAGGTGACAATACTATCCTAGGTTCTCAGTGTAGGAAATCTGGTCTCTTAATACCTTTGCCATTTCTGTTCGTGTCATTATGATGGGTTTCTACCTGCAGTGAGGTGCAAGAACATAACAGGACAGCTTGTAGCATGCCGGCCACCTTGATGTTCAGTGGTCTGATTCCTCAGTCAGGCGTGTCTGCAGTACTCCAGTCACTGCTGATGACAGACCAAAAGGTCTGGACGGCTGGCAGGACTTTGAAGACAGTCAATAGAAATGGGGATTCTTCCCACTTGGCTCCTATTAACTCTGGAAATCAAATTCCTAATGGGTAGAATGGTCCAAACTGAACAAGCATCAGGAAGCTTGCCAGATAGTGCTGTAAATGGCATGCTACACAGTTTTAGCTGTTTAAACTCCAATCTTATGAACCCAAGCCTTGGAATTCACCATTTGCACCTAATACTCTCCAGAATTAGGTAAACCCCAGGTTACCCCTTTGGGGAGAGAATGCATATTCCATTTCAGATGTGGAAATTACTGTGCTTAGATGGCATATGTGGAACTCTCAATTTGGTTTGGATCCTCTCATTATGGTAATGGGTTTCCATGCAGGTCAGACATGTCGCTGACCAAAAAAAAATTTAATTTCTGGAGCTTGCCTCTCATGGTTGAAGATATGTTTGTGGTTTGGGACGCTACCCTGCGTGAAGGGCACTATATAAATGCAAGTTGTTGTTGTTGAGCAAGAGGGGCTGGCAAGTCATCAGCAATTTCTTGGATTAGTGAAGAAAATGGATCCCCACACAGCTGTAAACAAAAGACAAAATACTGCAGATGCTGGAAATCTGAAAAAAAAACAGAAATTGCTGGAAACCCACAGCAGGTCAGGCAGCATCTATGGAGAGAGGAAAATGAGTTAACGTTTCAGGTCGATGACCAAAACGTTAACTAATTTTCCTCTCTCCATAAATACTGTCTGATCTGCTGCAGGTTTCCAGCGACTTTTGTTTTTATCTCATGTAGCTGTAACTTGCCCTCATAACCACTGTTTTATATTTGCATATGTGGAGTCTTGTAGCTTAGTGGTTAGAGCACTTGCCTCGCAAGCGAGAGGACCTGGGTTCGATTCCTGGGCAGGGTGAAACATTAGGCAAGTTTTCTTAACTCCACGAGCCTCTGTTTACCCAGCAGTAAGTAGGAACCCAGTTGTTAGTCAATTGGCAGATCGCTTTTCCGGGGGTAATAATCGCATCAAAAAAACAAAAAAACTAAAAAACTGTTTGTGGGACGCTGCTGTTGCAATTGGCTGCTGTGTTTTGCCTACAACCTTTACAATCAATTCACTTTACAGTATACTCTGTGAATCGCTCTTAAACGTCTTGAAGATGTGATTATTCTTATCCCTAGTTATAGGGTCTTCATTAACTTTTGTATTTCTCTTAATAATAATCCTTGCATTTGATATAGTGACATGTGATACATTACATCGTTAGGATGTCTCAAAGTGCTTCACAAGATATACTTTAAAGTGGTTTGACTGTATAGTTTGTAGGGGAAGTGTGGCAGCTGGTTTGCGCACAGCAATGTCCCACAAACACCCATGGAGTGAGTGACCAATTTTATTTGGGGGATTGTTGGCCGCATCAGGAGAAACTCCCTTCTTTTTTTGAATAGTGGCATAGGAGCTTTAACGTCCACTTGAACAGGCAGACAGGACCTCGATTTAACATCTCATCTGAAGGATCCAACAACACACCTTAGTACTGCATTGAAGTGTGAAGGCCGACATGAGGCTTTAACCCACAGCCTTCTTACTCAGAAATGAGAGTACTACCAACTGAGCTGCTACCCTGTGGAAGGGCCTGAATATAAATGCACGTTGTTGCTGTTAAGCCAGGCTGACACACTGAGCTAAACTTTCTCCTTCCTAATTGAGAAAATGGACAGGTTCCTTACTTTCACGTCTCTGCCACTGCCTCCCCAATCAGCTGATTGCTGGATGGATCTTTATCTTTTTTAAAAACTTATTGGTGAATTGGCTGGCATATGGGGAGCTCGTTGTGGAAACCAATACTATGTGGTACCTACCCAGTATGCTTTATGGCACCCCATAGGGTTGATAGCAGCAGATTGAGTTGACACAATCCCAGGATCTGCTTCATTGAACAAACAATGTGCATTGTTACCTTTTTGTTTGACAGTAACCTCTAGCTTTATTGTCACCTCACAGATTCTGGAACCGGGCCGGAGAGAGAGACTTGGGCTGAAAATGGTGAATGAAGTTGCTGCCAAGAATAGAACGAAGAAACAGGAAGCCTTACGCAAGGCGACTGAGAGTCTTGTAAGGTGAGAGCAGTCACGGTTTGAATTAAGAACCTGGTTTAATTCTTGATTTGAATAATTGTAGTTGTTCCCCCAGTGGTCTTTTTTAACGTTTCAGTGGGTCAATCCAGGGCGGTCCAACAATTTTGGCTGTTGCGGCCGGATGCCATATTTGAGAAATGTCTGGGGGCCTCCAATTGGATATTACACTATTATTCTTTCTGCTTATCCACTGCTGTGACAGGTGGGATGGAGTGGGGCAAGGGGACGTGGGGCAGGGGGACAGGTAGGCGGAGGTAAGATAGGGACACACGCAGGTGGGATTGGGGGTGGGGCAGGAGAGAGGCGGGAGAGGGTGGGACAGGAAAAAGCCGGCGGGGGTCGGGAGATGGACATGGTGGGAGAGGGAGGGGGTCGAACAAGGTGAGTAAGAGAGCGCGGGGAGAGAATTGGGGAGGGAGACAGTGGGAGAGAGGGGAGGGAGATGGGCAGCAAAGGGACAGACTCCGCCTTCTGCTGTCTCGCCCTAAAAACACCACATTCTCATTAAACACAAACAGCTTTCAGGAAATCATATAAAAATTTTTGAAGCAAACATAATTGAGCCAAATATTTAAAAAATTCAAAAAAATATATTAATCCATCCTAGGTATAATTTTAAAATATCTTTGGTCATGGACAGGGCAAGAAACGATGGTGTAAGAAGGATCATTGATTTTTTTTTATCTCTTTAATTTTCAGTCTTTCTCCACACGGAATCAGCCCGGTTATGTCACCAGCTTTGCAGCGATTGGTTAACCGGACCAGTAGCAACTTGCAAGGCAAGCGAGAGCGCAAACCATTCTACTACATGACTCCTCTATCCTGCAATATGAAGAAAGAAAAAGACACTTTCTCATTTTAGTCCATTTAACATCAAAAGATCTCTCTGGTTCAAGACTGTGAAAAAGATAAAAAGAAACCAGAGCAATCTGAACGCGAGAAACAATTGAGCAAAAACTTGCTGCAATTCCATGGCACTAATTTAAATGATCAAGGAGTTTCTCTGGGTTTGCTCGTCAACAATCCCCCAAATAAAACCTTATATCAACATTTTCATGGTGGACTTTGCTATGCTTATATAATCCACCACGATCACCATCAAAATACACAACGGTTATACTTTGGCGGTGAATGTTGTGGGTAGGGCAAACGTGAAAATGACAAGTCTATTGTTCCCAACCAAATCTTCTTGGGCACATTGCCTAGATTACTTGAAGAAATAAAAACAGAAGTGGCTGGGAACACTCAGCGGGTCAGGCAGCATCTATGGAGAGAGAAAAGTGAGTTCACGTTTCAAGTCAATGACCAAAGGACCTGCTGAGTGTTCCCAGCATCTGCAGTATTTTGCCTTTTGTTACTTGAAGAAATGTTATCTTAAACCTCTCCCCTTTGAGAAACCAGTTCAATCTCTTCAAATCCCAAATGGAATGGATCACAAACTGATTTATTGGTTTTAACAAAATACTGTAAATAGAACACGTCTCCTTTATCCTGTTGGCACTTCTAAGCCACTCAAACCCAAAGGCTGTCAATTCCTTCGGTCAAGCTTTGGTTTTGGTAGAACAATTCTACTACAGAACCAATTCAATAACTACCTTCCAAAAGCAAAAACATCGCACGACAGCAGGAGCTACCTTTTAAACGATCCCCAGGTTGCTATCATTTTTCACCACCATCCAGTAATGTGCATGTCAACAAGCATACAAGCAGTAATGTACACGGAATGTCGGAATCAAGGCAACCCTCTGTGGTGGTTTCAGTCGCCCGGTTCCTAAGCCAGCCAGGTCCAGAGTACTCCAGGGCACTGTTGATGACAGAGTAGTATGATAGGCTCGTTGGCAGGACTTTACGGGGGGTGGACCAGTCACTTGTCCTTGCTGGACAAAGGATAGGAAGTTTGCCAGACAGTGCTCTCAATTGCAAACTGCAGGAGTAAGCCATTATACACTCTCGGGTCCCCAAGCATAATATCTCCTAGAATCAAAAAAGCAGTGTGCGTCACTCCAGGGAGAGAGTGCACATTCTACATGGGGCAATTTCCATGTGTAGACCGCATACATAGGTGGAACTCTTTTCAAAGAGTCGGCACAGACACGATGGGCCAAATGGCCTCCTTCTGTGCTGTGTAATTCTATGATTGCAGCAAAAAAGCATTTTTTTTTAAAAAAACAATCTAATTACACTGGAAATGTAACTCCTCCTCATTGCTGTCACACGTAAATGAACCATTAATCAAACACCACCAACAGCACAGAAACAGATTCCCACCCATCAATTGACTCACGGGTACAACAAAATAGTACAAATGGGACAAAAAAGTTTTAAAATTACTGGTATTCATTGTTCTACAACATTGCTTCTTCCTAGTGGTAGACAATTAGTTTGTATTGTCAGTAATGTACTCTTGAAAAGGATTTGCTGGAGTCAGTTGGAAGCACTCTCACCTTCACATGAAAAGTGAAACAGAGATTCTATCTGCCTGTTCTTCGGGTAGGCACCAAAGATTCCTTGTCACTTTTCAAAAAGAAAAGGGAGTTTTCCTTGGTGACCCAGCCAACAATCCTCCAGATAATTGGTCATGGCTCTTTTTTGCATGTTGCAGTGCATAAAATGACTAGTGTTTAATTCCTCACATGCTTCCCTTATTGGAGAACAAAGTTTCAGCTCTAATATCCCTTACGAATTGATGGCCTCCAACAGATCCAAATAGTTTTTTTCCCTTTAATAAATACCGAGCATTGGACTTCCAGGCACCAGGATGAGTGGAGACTTGCAGCATGTTAACTAGTAAATGACTAACAATTAGGTAGCCACAAATTTGAGGTCATAAATTCAAGGCATGAAATGCTTCCTTTGAACCTGTCAAACAAAACATTTTCTCATCTTAAAAGGAGCAATACAATCAAGGAAGTTATTCAGTTAAGCTCCTGAAAACATAAGCACCAAGCCCTATATAAGCAACAACTTCTGAACAATTACAATTCTGTAGGAAACTTGACCTATTTATATATTCCTATTCTGTAGGAAACTTGACCAGAGTCACTGGTCAAATACTTTGCCAAAATTTGCATGTAGTTTATATTTATAATTTATATGTATTGACAGATTATATTTAAGGTCTAGGACATTACAATCTTACAGACCCCTGTGACCTACAGGAATTACACAGGTTTATCCTATTAGAACTGAACAGGACTGAGCCCTGGCAGCATTACAGAAGTGTAAAAACACCCTTAAAAGAGTAACTTCCTCTCCAGGAAAGATTTAAAAGGGTTTTGGGCAGATACAAATTTCAGACTTGGTTCATTTCACTTCTATTTTCCATACTTTACACAGCCTCAAACATCAGAGCTGGTTCATCAAAATGAATTTGCACTGGACTAAACATCAGGCTGTTATTAAGAGGCTCACTGAAACACAAAACTCTTGTGGGTCTCAGACTCTCACAAGCAAACCACAGAAATGCAATCATGCCTGTCCTCTTGATTGTGTTTTGAATCAATTGCGAGAATACTAAAGCCTCAATAGTTTGTGGTGCATTGCTTAGGAATTTATACCACTCTCTAGTAGTGATAAACCTGAAAAAAAAGTTTGCTTTCAGGATCATCAGACCCATTACCAAGCCTTCATATATGAAACAAAACAGCGTCCAGTCGTAAAGTAACATTCCTTAGCAGTATGATCAGATCTGCTGTCCCTCAAACAAACAACAACTTGCATTTAGATAGATAAAAGTCCCAAACCCCAGCATTATATAATGGTAACTTCTTTTTAATTGTACAAATAATTAGCTATTATACCATCCAACAAGTTCTCATATTTTCTATATTGGCAGCACTGTCTATCTGTACTGTGCTAATCAAAAGTTATATTCTACCTCAATTAAAATGCATAACAACAATCTGCATTTGCATAGCACCTTTCATGCAGGATACTGTACAGTGGCAGAGCAAGGGAGAAGGTGACCATAGATATTTACTTATAAATTTTATAAAGACCCTGAAATCTCTAATATCTGTTTTATTATTAATTAGCGAGTTTTATGCAGGAACAGACATAGAACATAACACAGAGTCAATACCACGTGCTTTAACCTTTGCCCCAACGTACTGGGGTCAATTACTTATTTTTTTCCAAAAATACTGCAGGAAAGATCTCATGTAGCACTCTTGTTCTTAATAACAAATCCATTAACCAGACTAATCTCAATTATATTCCACAGAGATGGGATAAAGTGAATTACATAAGATAATGGGCTATAAAGAACAATTTATTAAAAAAAATCACATCAGTTAAGGCCACAGAGGACAAAAGTGGTACATCATCTGAATTCCAACATGAAATGTTCATTGTGAGATCACTTTCACCCATTATACAAATAACGTTACTCATTTTGGATCACCCGTCAGTCAGCGTTTTGGGAAATCTAGTGACAAAACTAAGCGCTCCGAGACGCCGTTCGGCGTGAAGGGCGGCGTTGTTGTTGTTGACGAAGCTTTTACCATGGCCAGATGTTAATACCATTGGTGTGCAATAGAATTGTTGCTGCTGGATTTCTGAGGAATAATAACTCCATATATCTTACATAGTAACTTGGGACTCCCAAGTGATGCGACAGGTCTCAAGATTGAGCAATTTACCTTAAATCAATGAATCATAGACTAAATAATTCTTGATGTATGTGGACCATGGATTTGACAGTCAAGAGGTTGAATTTGTGTCTTCACTCAACTTGGACTGTAAAACCTCACGGAATGTTATTTGTGTCAGCACCCTTACCTGAAAATTAAACTCGTTTTAGTTATAGTTATTAGTTATAGTTCTTGGTGGCCCATTCAAATAAGCACACGATCACATACAAGGTGTGGCATTATACCAAAGGCAAGTATTATTAATGAAAATTATAATAAATAATAATAATCCTTGCATTTGGTATAATGCAACACCTTTTTTGTAAGGAGGACATCTCAAAGCACTTCACAGGATTCTTTGTGTTGCGAGCAATGGTATTTAATGTTTGCTTTAAAATGTTGGGAAAGTACATAAACAGCAAATCATTAAGTACAGAATCAGACTGTATGAGATGTTGTGCGGTGGTTTAATATAAACGACACATCCTGTAACAGGAACACACTCACCCACAGACAATAACAATACGCAGCTCTTGTGATACTCAATTCATTACGTTGAACTGCTCAAAACCCAAAGGAGACTTGTAATCTGCGGGAAGGCCGTGTGTTGTGTTGTTATTCGATACGCAATATATAATCTTACAACAAAGCATTTTTCATAATCACGTTCTGTGGATCTGCAGCTTATGCGGCACCTGAGGTCCTCCAAGGTATCCCTTACCAGCCCAAGGTGTATGATGTGTGGAGCCTCGGAGTCATCCTGTTCATCATGGTCTGTGGTTCCATGCCTTACGATGACTCCAATATAAAGAGAATGCTGAGGATCCAGAAGGAGCACAGGGTGGACTTCCCCAGATCCAAAGTGGTTCCTCCAGAGTGTAAAGAGCTCATCTACCGCATGTTACACCCTGACACAACAAAGAGGATCACGATTGAAGAGGTCTTGGAGCACAGTTGGCTCCAATTCTCCAAAACTAAGTCCACAGAATCTCACAAGAAATTGGAACAGGCGATAGAGAAAGAAGAAATCGACTCTTCATCCAAGGCTCCATTAAAGCCAGACTCCAAAGAGAACAAGAACGAATTGAAGACTGATTCAAAGAATGACCCAAAGTACCAGTGGGAAATCGAACCAAAGCACGAATGGATGAATATGAAACAAGAATCAAAACAGTCCAAAACTGAGGAGAAGAATAATGGGGAGACCAAACCCGAAGGGGAGGAGACTAAACAAACAGTCGATGAAGGCAAACTATTGACCAAATCGGAGACGATGGAAATGTGGAAGGAATCCATGCCAAAGAGTTCCTCCAAACACGGACACAATGAGATGCCCCTCATCGAGCCAAAGTACGAATCCAAGCGTGACCGTGAACCCAAGCAATCCAAGCGGGAGTCCAGGCCACCGCGAGCAGAACCTCGTAGGGAAATCAAAACCGAATCCGAGGCCAAACCTGAGTCCAAGATTGAACCAAAACAAAGTCAAAGACGCAAACCTCGAGTCCCCAGATCCAATGAGGAAGTGCAGCCGGCTGACAGCGAAGTCTATCCCGACCAGGAGAGCTTACTGAAAGCCCAAAGCAACTCAGAACTCAAAAGTCACACTTATTCCAAAAATTCTAAAGCCAGTGAGAAAAAGGGTAAACATGGCAGCAAAAGTCGGAATTAAGAATTTACAGATTTGCAAATTAACTTTTACTCAGAGAGACAAAGTTCCAAAACGTAGATTTGCATCTATAAGAAGTTAGTTTTAATGAACATTATTTTCAGGTCAGTTCAATTTCAGATGCTGTGTTCTATTCCGCCACTTACATAAGACCCCAATAAAGAACGAGAAACCCCCCAAAAAGTTTTAATCAACCACAGAACCTTCTTTAAATCAGCAACACTGCAGTGTAGTACATTAACTCCAACATCCGAGTGTATGTAGCAGAGGTACAGAAAGAGTATTGACGAAAATAAGAAACTATCCCTGCATCTGATAGTATAATGAACTGAACATGACAGACACTAATTTGTAAAAGTCCTATTGAATTCACCAGCCCTTGGAGAACCATTTATACAAAGTATTCACAATTATTTTAATGAGTATTTTGTCAGATACAAATCAATGCAAAAGATTTCTAACTTTATGGTATCTCAAAAGGTCATTAATCTTAAGAAAAATTTTTCTTATAAGTATGTTTTTCTCCAGATGTTAAGCAGAATATTCCATGCAGAAGCTACCATTCCTGAGGAAATTGGAAAGGTGTTATTTGCAATTACAAACAGTAAAAATAATAAATTGGTCACTCAATCCACCACTGTTTGTGGGACACTGTTGTGCGCAATTAGCTGCCACGTTTCACCCCTAAAATAATGAATTCACTTACAGTATATTCTGTGAAGCTCTTTGAAACGTCTCAAAGATGTGATAAGACGCTATATCAAAGGCAAGGATTATTGTTATCACCAGTTATATGAAAGATAGTGATAGTTCAAACCTCCTTAGACTAATGCAAAATAGACTACTAGTAGCAAATACGCTAAATGTAGATTAATATCCTATATGAATCAAGGGCAGCGCTAAGAATCTTGCATGACTTTGCAGCAATCATGTCCCTGGACAAGTGATTTGATTTCTCATATTTGCACACTTCACTTGTGAGGCTGCATTTTATACCAATTTCTTGTGAAAATGTGTAGCAAGGGTGCTATAGAAAGGTCTGTAAATGTGTGGTTCAGAGAAAGCGCTCTTGCTTCTGAGTCAGAAGGTTGTTGGTTCAAACCCCATCTCAGGACTTGGAATTACAGTCTAAGCTGACACTCCAATACAGTGCTGGGAGGTGTGTTGCATTATCGGAGGTACTGTCCTTCGGATGAGACGTTAAAACCGAGGTCCCATCTGGCTGTTCAGGTGGATATCAAAGATCCCATAGCGCTATTTGAAAAGAGAAGGGAGTTTCTCTCTCCTGATGTTCTGGCCAACAATCCCCCAAAATAAAATTGGTCACTCACTCCATGGCTGTTTATGGGCCATTGCTGTGCACAATTGGCTGCTGTGTTTTGCCCACAAAATGCAGTCAATCCACTTTACAGTATATCCAGTGAAGTGATTTGAGCGGTATCAACAACATGATAAGGCGCTGTACCAAATGCAATTATTATTATTATTATTATTATTATGTAATCCTTGCATTGGTATAGCACCTTTCGCATCAGGAGGGCACCTCAAAGAGCTTCGCAGGGTTTACTGTGAAGTGTAGCGACTGTACATTTTTTAGGTGAACATGGCAGCCAATTTGCACACCGCAATCTCCCACAAACAGCTATATCGGGAATAATTTTATCTGGGGATTGATGGCCAGGATACAATACAATTTTACACTTATACAGTGCCTTTCACATCGGGAGGTCGTCCCAAGGCATTTAACAATACTGGCTGGGGGGGGTAGCAGAAGAAATTCCCTTCTCTTTTCAAGTAGTGCCATGGGATCTTCAACAAACAGATGAGACCTCAGTTTAACATCCCATATGAAAGACATCACCACCAAGCAATGCAGCCCTTCCCCAGGAATGTATTTGGAGTATCAGCCAAGACAGTGCTCGTCTAGTTTGAAGGTATCTGGGTATTAAGACAGGACACGGATATCAAAACACCAACTCTGATAGTCAAAACCAGATGGAATCATGGATATTTGAAATATAAATGATATGTTTTCTACTGTCCTTAAACATTCCAACATGATGTGCCAACGCACGATAGAATGTGAACCATGCTCACGATTCTTCACATAGCAAGCTCCGGATTTGAAGGATGCTACTGAGGCCAGTTGCCAATGGTAAACGCCTAATAATAATCCCTCCAAAACAAAAAACAATAATAAATTGGTCCTGTTTTGAAGGACGTCCTCCGACTGAAGCGCTTCAAATGCAAGGATTATTATTATTATTATTAAAGGGCAACATACAGGTCACTTTATAAACGCTAGTCTAGAATCACCCAATCTGCCACGGAGTCTAATTGATGAGCCAGAAAAGATGATCAATCAAAAGCAGTCAGGTCTAATCTCTTAACTAAAATCTTAAATAAGCAATCTTAGTTAAGAGATTAACTAAGCAAGCAAGAGGACCTGGGATCGATTCCCAGACGTGGCGAAACCGTAGGCAAGTTTCCTTCCTCTACACACCTCAGTTTACCTAGCAGTAAATAGGAACCCGGTTGTCAGTCGATCGGTGGATTGCTTTCCGGGGGTAATAATCCCTCAAAAAACAACCATTTGTAGGTCACTGCTGTGCACAATTCACTGCTGCGTTTCGCCCACAAAATAGTCAATTTACTTTACAATATATTCTGTGAAGTGCTTCGAAACATCTCAAAGGTGCTACATCAAATGCAAAGATTATTACTTAAGGAATCCCAAGATTTACAAATCTTCGTAGCGAGTACAAGAGCCCTGCAGGAATTCCATTCCAGTCATCAGCTTTTGTAGTGGAGTTCCTGTGAGTCAACTGTATT